>NW_016167725.1:0-20808 GCF_001687245.7 Rhagoletis zephyria
GTAAATCTTGTAAATGAACTGGTTTTCCTTACAAAATTAAGTAAGTTTTCGAGGATTACGTGGCTACGAGACCTTTACGGGTATACTTAGAAGAATACCCCGACTATGTTTTACAGTAAAGTATTCTGCTCTCTGGATAGAAGCTATACAGATCTATTAGAAATTTTCGTTGGGGAAAGAAAACAACTTTTTACACACGGAAAAAAAAGCGGTAGTTTTTGTTAAATGATCGTGGCACTTCCCATACTAACTGAAATTTTGCTATTGCATATCTCTCCAAATATTTGTGGTATAGTACTGAAGCTTGGTATGTAGATATATAAGTATATAAAGTAATCCTCTACTCATGGAGAAAACTGAGAAATATTGGAATAGGGGCGTGGCACTTTTCGTACAATTGAATTTTTCATACTGCATTTCTTTGGAAAATTTTGTGGTAGAGTGCTGGAACTTGGTATCGAGATATACATACATTTAAAACCAATTCTTTACTCAGGGAAGAAAATTAGGGTTTTTTAAAAAGGGAGCGTGGCACCTTTTATACAAAGCTGCATTCTTATTACTGCATATCTCTGGAAATGTTTGTGGTAGAATACTAGAACTTGGTATGGATTTATTTATATAAAACCTATTCAATACCCTTGGAGGAAAATGTGAGTTATTGAAAAAAAACACGAAAGAATAGAGATAGAGAAAATTGGGAGTTATTGGAAACCTTGCCGTTGTCTCACTCATAAATTATAATATTGACACAGCAAATCTTTGGAAGCATTTGAAATTTGCTATGGAGATTTATTTAATCAGTACCGTACAGTCAGAAAAAATTGAAGTTAATGGCAACTGACATATCGCACTCCTATATCTAAATTGAGCTAAATCAAAATTCCGAGAGGGAAATTTAACTGCTTGTTGCGATTGATAACACAGGCTTACAAAAATAAAAGCTTATTTAACCAAACCTATTATCCCTATGTTATTCGACACGCTGAATGCGAACCCGAAGTCCGTTAGTCTTCACCACGTCAGGTTCGTGGTCAGTGAAGGTCCAGTAGGGAAAAATTCATTGAATAAACCTTCACCTTTCCGCAACATGGTAAGCCGGGGTGTTTCAATTTTGAGTAAATTAGCGTCCTTAAATTTCGAAATATTGAAGTTTCAAGCATTTCTGAAATGTATTGTTATATGAAAAACGACCTCAATTTTAGTCCGATTTCAATAACTTTTAACGTTCTGCTTTTAGGTGGCAAGTACAATAATCGTACCGAGTTTGGTACAAATTGGTTGGACGGTTACCGAGATACATATATGTGATCATAAGTTGGCAGTGCCACGCCCATTTTCCAAAATTTTATTATAAACGTACTTCTTAGTAAAGAATTGTTGCAAGCATCAATTCCGAATAAATTAGCTTTAATATTGACTGATTTATAGAAGATTTTGTATTTCTCTAAATTACCGTTATATGGGATGTGGGCGTGGTTATTGTCCGATTTTGTAATTTGGCCATTTGGTATGCTGTGTCAAGGCCAACAAATGTACCAAGTTTGGTAGAAATCGGTGCAGCGGTTACCAAGATATAACCATGTAACCATAAGTGGGCGTGGCTACGCCCATTTCCCAAAAATTTATAATATTATTATTTTTCGTCTAAAATTCATTGTAAATATCAATTTTGAGGGAATTATCTTCAGTAGTTACTAAAATATCGCAGTTTTCGTATTTCTTAAAATTCCCGTTATATGGGATGTGGGCGTGGTTACAGCCCGATTTCGCTCATTTTCAATACCAATCTACCTTGGATAAATGGAAACCTACGTAATAAATTTCGTTGAGATATCTCACTTTTTGCTCGTGTTATCGTGTGCACGGGCGGACGGACAGACGGGCAGACGGACGGACAGACAGGCATGGCTTAATCGACTTCTCTATTCATTCTGAACATTTATGTATACATTTGTCTGTATCTATCTCGATTCGGTTTGTCTGTTACAAACAACCGTTATGTGAACAAGGTTAATATACCTAGAGTTGCCAGATTTTTTGTGCGCGTAATCAGCACGTCATGCTTAATCATGCTTAAAAAATCAGTACTTTTCAGTACATTTTTATTCAAGGCAACATTATGAATATAAGTAACAGACAATACTTTAAAACGCCAGAGAACTTGTTTTTAACAATATTTTGGTATATAAATAAAATATAGTTGATAAAAAATAAAAGTGTTATTCATTTCAACATGAGTGGTCACATAAGTGGAGACAGATGCCAATAAATTATTTTATATTTATGACATTTTTAGATAGCAATAATGTGATCATTGCCATCTTCAGTGTTTAAATAGTCAGAGAATTCTATACATTTCATTTAACACGGCGGGAGTCTGGTAACAAAATGTTACAAATAGTATGTGGCAGGGTATGACATACCCGCATAAAAAATATACTCCAAAATGTATTTGACATAGAGTTGGCGGTGAATTAAAGGTGCTTTACAGTAACAGGAATGTTGTAATTCAGTTTTATTTAAATATATGCAGTTTAACATTTTTAATATTACCAATAATTGAAGAAAAACGAAATTATAGACTTTTCAAACAAAACTGTTGGTACTTTCCAAAAATCCACAAAAGATTAAAAGGAAACAGTATTTATAAAAAAAAACTACAAAATATAAAAACCATAATATACGTGTTAGAAGCATCTTATGACCTTGACTCTAATTCAGTGCAATTCTTACTCTCACGGTGTACGGTTTATTTTCGTACACTGGTCGAAATGAATCGCTGTGCACACGGATGCATGTCTAACATATTTAGCCTTCACACGTTGCTCGGTGTAACAATTTACGTGCTTCGCAATGAATTATTCCAAAATAACCGATTCACTCTGCATAAATTTTTAAAACTGTTATGCTTACCATGGATTGTTATTGCCCATTGTTAAAATATTATTAAATTTTCTTTAATGGTCTATTGTCAAAGCGAAATGAAAAACATTTGATATCTGGGTATATTTTTATTTTTACTTAAGAAGTTTTAAAATAAATTGTTCTTATTTTAACTGTTATACATTTTCATAAAAAATATTTGGCGAAGCACAACGCGAAACTAGAGAGCAGTATAATAATTTTCATGTATTCGGTTTGGGTTTCGATTGGTTTTTTAGCTGCGGTGTAGTGGTTAGCGCGCTACTATTCCGCAAGGCCTGGGCTCAAGACCGTTTAAACCCAACATAAGCAAGTAAGAAAGTCTAAGTTCGGGCGGAGCCGAACATTAAATACCCGGCGCAAGTATTAAATATATGTTTTTTCACCCTTCCGAAACCTTCCGCTAGATGGTAAGCCGAGGTGTATCAATTTTGAGTAAATTAGCGTCCTTCAATTTCGAAATATTGAAGTTTCAAGCATTTCTTAAATTTACCGTTATATGAGAATCGGCCGTTTTTTAGTCTGATTTCGTGGCAACTACAATAACCATACCGAGTTTGGTACAGATTGGTAGAACGGTTACCGATATACTTATATGTGAACATAAGTGGGCGGTGCCACGCCCATTTTCTAAAATTTTACTATAAACGTATTTCATGGTAAAGAATTGTTGCAAGCATCAATTTTGAATAAATTAGCTTCAATATTTACTGATTTATCGAAGATTTTGTATTTCTCTAAATTACCGTTATATGGGATGTGGGCGTGGTTATTGTCCGATTTTAAAAAGTTTCGGCGGTTTATTATGCTGTGCCAAGGCCAACAACTGTGCCAAGTTTGGAAGAAATTGGTGCAGCGGTTACCAAGATATACACATGTAACCATAAGTGGGCGTGGCTACGCCCATTTTCCAAAAATTTATAATATTCTTATTTTTCGTCTAAAAATTATTGTAAATATCAATTTTGACTGAATTATCTTCAGTTGTTACTAAAACATCGCAGTTTTCGTATTTCTGGAAATTACCGTTATATGGGAAGTGGGCGTGGTTAAAGTCCGATTTCGCCCATTTTCAATACCAACCTACCTTGGATTAAGGGAAACCTACATACCAAATTTCGTTGAGATATCTCAATTTTTGCTCGAGTTATCGTGTACACGGACAGACGGACAGACGGACAGACGGACAGACGGACGGACAGACAGACATGGCTTAATCGATTTCTTTTTTCATCCTGATCATTTATGTATACATTTGTCTATATCTATCTCGATTCGTTTTGGCTGTTACAAACAACCGTTATGTGAACAAAATTAATATACCCTTGTGCACAAGTGCGCTCGGGTATAAAAACGGTTTTTCTAATAGCGATCGCCCGTCGGCAGTCAATTTACTTAATGTAATAAGTGCGTGGTATACCCAATCATCGTCAAGCCCGTAAACCAAATTGACACATTTCAGGTTCCACCAATTCCTCTCCCGAAGATTACTTACAACCGGCACAAAGTTATTACTCCAAAAACCAAAGCATCTTGCAGAGGTGTCAAGCTTATGGCAGTCACTGCAAAGCTGTTCACTAATGCAAGAGAATTGCGCTAATCTGAAATATAAATGTTAATAAAAATGCTACAACTTGCTCAACCACTGTAAGTATTTGGCTGCGCTTAGTTACTTCCCAATCGATAAGGCGAGTACTTACATAATGTGTGCTTACAAACGATGTGAGCTCAATGACGTCGATAGATTAAACGCGAAATAAAAACTAACCTCACTGTAACACACTATATTCTAAAACTCCAGTCCAACGCCACTCGACTTAAGCGTTTCACCTACAAAAAGCGGGGTGGCAAGAGTTGGAATAGTTTTTTCCTAACTTATTTTCACGACACATATCGTTCCCATTTCATAATGGTCGCGTTCATAGGACATAGCTGTTTAGCACATCTGCTACGAAACTGCTGGCAACTGTTAAACCCAACAATTACGTCTTAGAAACGGCCTGATGAATATGCTGCCAAATGAACAGCTGATAAATGTAAAATTAAATTGCAACAAATAGAGATAGTTGCGCCGATACTATTTAGAATTCAACGCTGAGCCGCCGCCGTGTTGAAAAAATCGTTCAATGTTACAATGAATTCAACAGTGTAAAATTATATACCAAACATCTTAAAAACATATATTTAGAAACGTAGTATTATTATAAAATATTTTAGTTACTTTATCATGCCAGTAATATAAAATATAATACATTTGTTTGCAACTGCCACCTAACAAAGCGGCGTTAAATTTAATATAAGCGGCGTAAGTCTTTTCGATCAGCTGTTTAGGCTAAGCCCAACACGTTGAGTTCAGGTAGCGTAAAAATTTTCCGTTGGAAAAAATGGCGGAAAGTTGCCAACTGTCGGGCTGAGCGTAACTACTCAACTGTGCGTTTCTAAGACAAACAGCCAACGGTTACCCAACAGCTACAACTTATGAACGCGCCCAATGATCACTGTACCAATCAATAACCAAATACATACTTATTTAATGGAAAGGGGGAGAGCTCGTTTAGCTTCTCTAACAAAAAACTTACTTCAAAGAAACTATTTGCAAATGCAAAACTGCACTATGAATACGGTGGCCATCCGTCCTTTATTGTACGGGACAGTCCTTTTGAACTGAATTCACAAAAAGAAGGAAGGTTATCAATTCGTCAGAACATATATATTTTTTGTTATTTATGTTACCGCATAACTTTTTACCACGTTAACCGATTTCTGTAAATCTGTTTATACCCGAGCGCACTTGTGCACAAGGATATATTAACTTTATTCACATAACGTTTGTTTGTAATAGCCAAAACGAATCGATATAGATATAGACAAATGTAAACAAAAATGCTCAGTATGAATAGAGAAATCGATTAAGCCATGTCTGTCTGTCCGTCCGTCTGTCCGTCGGTCCGTCCGTCCGTGTACACGATAACTCGAGCAAAAATTTAGATATCTCAACGAAATTTGGTACGTAGGTTTCCCTTAATCCAAGGTAGGTTGGTATTGAAAATGGGCGAAATCGGACTGTAACCACGCCCACCTCCCATATAACGGTAATTTCCAGAAATAAGAAAACTGTGATATTTTAGTAACTACTGAAGATAATTCCCTCAAAAATGATATTTACAATGAATTTTAGACCCACTTATGGTTACATGTTTATATCTTGGTAACGGCATCACCAATTTCTTCCAAACTTTGCACGGTTGTTGGCCTTGGTACGTCATACCAAATGACCGAAAATTTTTAAAATCGGATAATAACCACGCCCACATCCCATATAACGGTAATTTAGAGAAATACAAAATCTTCGATAAATCAGTAAATAGTATAGCTAATTTATTCAAAATTGATGCTTGCAACAATTATTTGCCAAGAAATACGTTTATGATACAATTTTGGAAAATGGGCATGGCATCGCCCACTTATGATCACATATATGTATCTCAGTAACCTTTATACCAATCTGTACCAAACTCGGTATTTTTATTGTGCTTGCCACATAAAAGCAAAATGTTGAAAATTATTGAAATCGGACTAAAATTACGGCCGCTTTACATATAACGGTAAATTTGAGAAATGCTTGAAACTTAAATTTTTCGAAATTACAAGACGCCAATTTACTCAAAATTGATACACCCCGGCTTACCATGTAGCGGTAGCTTTCGGNAGTAACCTTTATACCAATCTGTACCAAACTCGGTATTTTTATTGTGCTTGCCACATAAAAGCAAAATGTTGAAAATTATTGAAATCGGACTAAAATTACGGCCGCTTTACATATAACGGTAAATTTGAGAAATGCTTGAAACTTAAATTTTTCGAAATTACAAGACGCCAATTTACTCAAAATTGATACACCCCGGCTTACCATGTAGCGGTAGCTTTCGGAAAGGTGAAAAACATATATGTATTTAACACTTGCGCCGGCTCCGCCTGAACTTAGACTTTCTTACTTGTGTCAAAGGAAAGTCGTTACATCACAGGTGGTTCATTCTAATTTGGTTTAAATCCAATCATCGAGAATTGAAGTCGGTTTTGTTTTTGCTTAAAATTTACTTGCTTTAAGTCAATTGTCCTGGTAATTGATTTACTTTATACGTGTCGCGAAATGTTCTGTATTTCTTAGTTCTTAATTTGCCGTGCCATCTATGTATAAGGCTCAGTTTTTCTATTGGCTTCCTTTTTTACACTACTATCGAGGAAATTTTAGGTCTGTATCGAGGCCTCCAAAGCATACTATACTAATTCTAAGTTGACTTAGTATGGTATGGGATGGAGGCGTTGTTATGTACTTCACAAAAAATGCTTTCTCTCGCAAAAAAGACTTTCAACAAATTTCATATATGGGAAGTATTTTAATTATTCAAGTTTAAAATCGGTTTATAAAGTAAAAAACTTTGGTCGTGAAGTACGAAACGTATAGATTTATGGTCTGATATCAAAAGAGATTCGGTTTGAATTTTGGCAAAGTGAGCCTCCTTAATATCTATTTGATAAATATAAACGATTTTAGTTTAATTGCGTTAGGGCCATTTATAGATAAAAAAAAAGCAAAGGTGTGGTTAACTGAGGGAAAAAGCAGTAAGTAGAAAGTATAATTGAATTACTCATGTATGTTTAACAAAAAAGATTTTGAAATTTTCAGCTTTTTTAGATAACTGCAAATAAGATATTCTGTCCCGTGTTTTTCTGGCATAAATATGGCCACCGTAAATATCAACCATTGTATCGCAACTTGCTCGCACTAACATCCAAAGTCTTCACGAAGTATTTATTTCCTGTAATACTTGCATATTTATTGAAGGGTTCAAGTTTATTTTATGCATTTCAATGTGTGGCGGATTAATTAAAATATACCAGTTAATTGCACAGATTAGTTATAAAATATGTGTGCACATTTAAAATAATTATTAAAAAGCTCGAGAAGGTCGCTGAATTTCCCCCGTCATTGGAGATACATACATACATTTGTAGAAAAAAACGCGCATCAAAATCGTTCACGCCCCTGAGTTCAGCTCATTCAATTGAACGTTTCAAAAAGCACAAGGCAACCGTAGAAATTAATAAAAAGCTTGAATTTGAATGTCATTAAAAAACAGCTTTCGAAAATGTGAACATTTCGAAACGCACATTGAAATCCTATTGCACAAAGTAATACGATGTAGGTGTTGAAGGTTAGAAGCCCTACGGGACTGAGTGCTAGTTCTATGGGGACGTGGCTGTTTGCTTGCATGCCGCTATTTCACTGCCTGACAGACGTTTCTAATTAAGTGCTCGGTCGTTCAATTAGCGAAGTGCAATTGCTGCTCGCCATGCAACGATGTGCATGTTTAAATACATACACACATACTGCATACATACATATATACCCCTGATGGATTAGCGTAACGTGTGATTTTGCCGTTTCGAAAGTGCAATAAAAACAAAAGTCACCACTGACAGCCGCAATACTCGTGCCGATTTGAGCGAAGCATGGAACATAGTTTGTAGAGTTATATTTCCTTTTTTTCATAAAAAAGTGAAATTATGACAGAAAACAACAAAGTGCAGTAAAAGGCGGGGAAAATGATCGACTGTGGGGGCGTGCAGGTCCAGACTCTGTTCCTGGCTGGTTATGGGTAGACTTGCCAAGAGCTGAAAGAGTACTTCCAGGGACTTGGATGTTGTGTATGCATAACTACATATATATGTGCATTAGGACTGCTCACCAAAAAAATTTGTGAGCTGGAACGCATTAAGTTAACTTTTCAAGTGCTTCGGAAAGATAATTGTCGTTTCTGTAATTATAAACTTTCGTTTCGTTTAATTCAGATTTCCTACCATCAAACTCAAACAAATTCACATTCTAGGGGTATATTAAGTTTTCATAATTTAAACAGATGATCAAATGACAGATGATTCTTACGCTGGAGCCGTTTGCATCTATTCCAAAGGATTTTCAGCGACACAGATACACATATGTACTTATGTATGTGGTTACGAAAGCTCTAAAATACTTTGGTGGGCATACGCTTTCTATAATGCTTTCAGAGCAATTCCTTTACGTGTTATTTAAACCTGATGCTTGGTCTGCGTGGAAGTTGTGCATGAATCCAAATTGATCAGTTTCCTATGAATACAGCTCACGATGCAGCGAAACAAAGGTGGCGCCTTCCGCCGACCGCTAATCCTCTCTTTCTCAATTTGACAGCATTCACCCTTTCGCTGACGTCACATTATTATTTTTGAGTACTAGTGATGAATATTAAATATTCATATGTACCTATTTGCCTAAACAGTAAACATGTACTTTTATGTGCATATATTTTTGTCTCTTGGTAGACTACATCTGCCATCTGTACCATAACAACTTTTGGACTTACATGAAACAATATTTTACTACGTTCCAAATCTACCTAAAATAATGTGATTGTACCGAATTTACGTTCAAATTTAAGAAGCTGAAGAGTAGATACAATTCAACCTAGTTTTACATCACTATTTCTCACCACTTGTTCGCTTCTTCCTCTTCTTCTTCAAAATTATTCTTTACACTCTTATTCTCAAAATAATGTGACGTCACACCCAGTTGCTCTCAGCTCCATTGGCGTAATCTTGTATTCTATCATTCTTGAATACACCACCTATCTTCACCGCTAACATACCAAGGTTCCGTGCAATATCGTCAGAAAGAGAACTTTTGCAGATATCTCTTTCTAAAAGATACTCAAGTAATCTACATTTAAGGTAGGTGTAAAATTGTATATAAAAGATCACTCTACTGACCCATCCGTGTAAAAGCTCCTCTTGCAGGGATGTGAGTGGGGTTGGTGCCAGTCTAGCTTCTCAGTGGTATGTTAATGAATAAAGACGAAGCCTCAAAGAATAGTACGTGCCTACAGTGGCGCTGTCTGTTATGTTAATGCAGGGCGGCTTGTTGTATCCGTTCCATATTTCTGGCCAACTTATCCTTTTTTAGAGCAATCCATCCGTCTAGGACTCCATAAATCCCTATCGGCTTTACTATGATTTCATAGAGAAAGAATATTACCTTAGGACGTCTTATACTCTTCATCTTTGACCAGCTAAGGTGCACGACCACCATCCAAAGAAGCCGTGAGAGAACACCACATGGTAGAGCATGCGGTATAGCTATTATCTTAGTAAGATTGGTTTCGATTCCAAGCTTGCTTAAGATTCTAACTACTCCTCCCCGAAAGGACAGATCTAAGAGCTGTCTCCCGATGTTGAAGTAGGCGCTCACTGTACAGTCTTTATGTTTGAATGCACAATCTGGCGCAGGGTTGTCTCGGCCGACCTGTCTTTGATGGATGGGCAATCGTGAGAAATCCGGGTTTTATGCATATTTTTGAACAATATGGAAGTACGACTGATTGGCATAAAATCCTTCGAAGAGCTATATGAAGCTTTTGCCGGCCTTTGGAATAATCGCCCATCTGACCACTATTCAATCCGTAGGGATATACTTCTTTCACCACCCAGCTCTCGTAGATTGGAGCCATCTAATGACACAACCGATACCTCCAAAGTTATTTGCAACTGAGCAGGTATAATACAGTCTGTTTCCGTTGACGTAAAGAAGTCTTTCGCACTAACAAATCGGCAGGCATGTTCGTTTTGATTCTATAAACCTGGGCTATCTACATCCCCAGTAAGGGAAATCGCATTGTCTTTGTAAGAGTGTAAAGCTTTGAGGCTGGCTGACTGCCACAGAAGAAAAAACTCGTTTGTTTTCTTTAGGCATTTCATTTTTCGTGATACACCCGTGGCGCCATAATGTGATGCAGAGATTCCTTTTATCCGTGAACTAGTTTCTTTAAGCCTTACTGCTGCAATAATGGCGCCCTGAGCGATTTCATTAAGCAGAGCTGAATGCAATTCGTATCTAGGGTGTATGAGAACGTTAAACAAATATTTATGTTATTTTGTATTATTCAATTCATTCAACCCTCTGAAATGTAAACTCGTATAACGTAAACATAGGGCCAAAGCAGATCAGATATATCTACGGGGTCTAGAAATATTTCGAATGCAGCGCCATCTTTTGGATCCGCAAACGTATTTTTAATCATCCAGGTAGACTAAATTTGACTTGAATTTGAACATCGGTGAATAAATACGACTATTATAGAACCATATATGTAAGGCATAACCTCCGCAAATTTGACTACAATCTATCCAGCGGTTTTTGAGTTAAGTCCAAAAAATGAAAATGGCTATCGGCAGAACTGCCAAGATAATCCATCTTAAAGTTTTAAAACGCGAAAACAAGTGTGTGCAAGTACCTCAAGTGTAGGTGGGAAACTGGGAAACACGGTTTTTTTTCCTGATACAGATTTAACAAGGCGACCCATTAAGCTCTCAGAGCATTTTGTGTTTTTAGGTTGAAGACACAATACTAAAGAGAAATAATAATTGCCTTCTGCCTCTGGGAGGACATGTGGGCATGTAGGTTTTTGCATTTGCAAGCCAAAGGCTTATTTTAAGATTTAAGGATTATTACGAATAATTTTTATTCTTATTATTCTTATTCCTTTTATTCCTTACCAATTTTGCATTACCCCCTTTTAACCTAGGATCGATGGGGCAAACGAATATTGTCCCTCTATATTATCCAGTAGTATGCTTCATAGATGTGGCTGCTTGTTATATTATAAAGGACGCATACAACCATCCAATCAGTTTCGTTTAGTGTTGATTAAAGTTATACGTAAAACTGGCCAGGGAAAGCTAACTAAAACAAGCTAGCCACACTTGTTTATTTAATATATAACTCATACCAGGGAACAATATTATTTTCTCCTTCAATTTAAAATACCAAGTGAAGCTATGTCCTCATCCAGCTGAGCCTTCTATAGCGAAGGAGGCTTCCCATCGCCAAAAAAAGTGTTTCCCTACCTTCTGCCGCCTTGAATAACATTCATTTATATTATTTTATTCCATAGTATGTAATTGTATTTTCAAGCGCATTTGAAGTTAGGTATCACACTAATGTGTATATTTACATACATATATACGAACATTTGAACAAGTGTACGAGTACAGAAGTAAAATCATAAACGGCGTGGCAAATAATGGCGAAAAGTTATTATTGCATTTATTGCAGTCAGAAACAGCGGCACTGACTCGAACGGCACCAACAGCAGTATCAACAGGAACATTAGCAAACACCGGCCAACACCACAGGGCTTTTGTTCCGACAACGGGAAGCAATCGCTGTAGCAACCCATGTACCGTGATCTGTTTGCCGGGTCACGCTCCTAACAATATGCAACGCACACACAACAAATGAGCACCCATCGCACCAAAGTCTACATAGTACTACTCGCTTTCAAACCAGCTCGTGGCTACAATTTCTTCGCGGCTTCAGTGCTACACGCTCGCTCGCGCGTAATGATGATGAGCATGAATGAAAACTAAACTCATCAGCACAAAACAGTGCACGCGACTGAAGTTTTTGCTAGCCGTTTTTTTTTGTTTTTATTTTATTTTTTTTTTGTGTTGGTGTTACGAAAAAGGACAGTAGGTATGGGTAACCGGCAGCGGCACAGCAAGGAGCAACTTTTGCATTTTAATAAAATTTTAATGAAAATTTCTGTGTACTGCATATGTAGTTATGTAGCTGTTCCGCAACGCAATGTAGTGGGTTGTATGTGTGTCCGTGTGCAAGCGCATTCTATGTTTATGCTTGCGTTGAACTCGTGAAATGTTTGAACGCTTAAAGCTTTTAAAGCACGGATTGACAAGGGGGTCATAGCAATAATAACGTCGGCTGCAATTATAAATAAAAAATTAAATGTAAAAAGTAAAATTGACGACTTCACACTTCTCGCGCGGATATAATTCCGTAAGGTTAATACCTTAACTGAATAACAAAAAAAATTGGTAATAAAAGACTTTGCAGGTGTCTGAACTTCATATATATATTTATGCAAATAAATTACATTTACTAGTTTAACCCTCCGATGAGTGACAGTGCCGATGACGTTAGATTCGTGAGAAGGTCCTTAGGGACCTACAAAGAGTTGCTCGATGTTTCGACTGTACATGTGCAACTTCTTTGGTATTTATGTTGTCTTTTGATTAAATTAACGTCCTGCATATATATTAGGAATGAAATAATTTGAAGAACAAGTGAAAAAAAAAATCAAAACATGAAGACAAGTAACTTGTTATTTCTTCTAAAATTGTACAAGGTCCCTAGGGACCTTGTCACTAATCCCCGTACTATATATGTTGAAATCTCAATAACACTCGAACGTGATCCCGTATCCCTTCGAAACTTATTTTAAACGATTCAGCTTAATTTATTCTTGGAATACATGTATAAATTCTTTTCAAATATGCATTGAACAAAAAGATATAGGCACATGAAATACGAAAAGGTCCCTAGGGACCTTCTCACAAATCGAAGGGTTAAAGGTGTGCGAAAATTGGTTCTTATAAGGTCGCAAATAAAATTGCAAAGCAATGAATATGTGCAAGCTATTGTGCAAAGTAAAGCACAGAAATAGTAAAAAAAAATGCTTAAGACGTTTAGCCTTGAAATGTTCCGCAGAATCCTGGCCGACGTATAGAAATATTCAAAAAAAAAATGAATACTCTTCAAGGCGGTGAAATCTGAGTGAAATCCTTTTTTTTACAAAGGTTGCTAATTTCGATTTTTGCCTTTTTACATGTTACACAAAGTGTAGAAGCGCCTTCCCTTGTGTCCTTGGTCATCCCTGCTTCCAGTTTTCACCAATGGATACCAAATATATATCCTTTCACCGGAGCTTCAACTTCCCTGCGTATAGCTTGCAGTGCACCGACTACGTACAAACAATGGACAAAGCTAGAAGGACTACATAGCACAGGTAACCAATTTTGAAAAAAAAAATATATTTGTTCAATTTTTGGTTTGGCGTTAAAATTAGGCATAATTATTATTGACATGTTTAAATAAATATAATACAACATGTAAATCAGAGATCTATTTAAAATAAGTCTCTACCAATAACACCGTAGGAAATATGTCATATTTCGAAATGACACAAATAAAAACGCCGTGTCGTAGATTATGAATCTGTATACCATTTTTCCAGATCTGATCAAATTGTCAAAATATATAATTTTTTTTTATTTTATAATTTTTTTTTTAGCTATAGGCTGTATGTTAAATAAAACATTAAATGTTTTTCTGCTTTATTTACTTTTTACTTTCAGTCTGAAGGCATCTTCGGGAACTATTAGCTTTCTCCGGTCGAAAAAAATTCATATTTTAGCAAATCTTTTGTATTTTTTAATTTCTCATTTGTATTGAAGTCGAACAGATCAAAAAATCAAGCTGCTGACGATGAAAATCGATTTAATATAATAGGAGCAGGAAATGATGCTGCTCACACGCCACATCCCACATGGCCGTACTCGCACATCTCGTACATGGCGTATAAGTAACATATTCCATGTTAAAGTTTGAATTTTTTTGATTCGAAATGCAAAATTTTATCAAAAATTACCCAAAATTAAGTTTTCGTGTCTGAGTGTTTTTTGTGTCATTTCAAAGACCCTATAGTTCACAGAGCAAAACAAAAAACACATTCAAATAAAAGTATTTGTCTGAGCTTGCAGCTCTCAAGAAATACTTTTCATTATTTCTGTTAGTTAAAAATGACGTTGCTTTTATTTTATCTTTGAGTATATATCACATCTATTGAACAATATAAAAATACGTTATTTGAGGAGGCTTCCTTTGAAACTGTTTAATGCAGTATTTGAGTATTTAGCTCTACAAGTAAGAAATTATCAAAAGTCTTCTTCTTTCACTTAAAATAAGAGCTCCCAAATAATAAACGAAGAGCTTATGACCAAAAAACTCATCATACTTCAGATCGATTGAAATTGTTTGTGAACTTAGCTTGTTAATATATAAATCGAGATCCCCAGGGCTGGCTGCTGAACAGTGTGGTCTTGTGTTCCATGCGTTTCAACTATTAAATATTTCAATAAAAAGCGATTACTCAATATAATTGAGATCACTTGAAATTTCGATAGAATTTTACTTACACTGTATAGAAAATGAATTCAAGGCTACCTGCCCATTCTTGTGGTCTTAAAGTACTGCCAGCCCATGTTGAAAGTGCAGTGCTGCAAGCATATGTGATAGAAAATACTTTGATATAATCTCCCTAGTTTAAAAGCTTACTTTGAGAGGATTTTAGGGTCATAAAAATGTTCGTCCTTGGTGAGTCCTAAAACAGTCATATTAAAAAAAGTTTAGTTTTTATTTCAAATTTAGGCTGGTAGGCAAGGAGTTTTCGAATTTTGTTATTGTATTTAAGAACATTATTACCAAACTCGCATTTAAAACTCAACGGCTAAAGACATGCACTTGATCATTGGCATGTTAGCCTTTTAGCCTGTATGTCTAAATTACTCGCTTGCCATGGCGTATGCGTTACATTTTTTGCCAAATTTGGTTCAATTATTTCATTGAGTCTCATTCAGCATATCATCGAAAAAGCGGAAAACCCCCCTTATTATCATGCAAATGTTGGTTAGAGAAAGTTGAAACGACGATATTGATACATGCGCCGGGTATATAAAGTTCGGTTTCGCCCGAACTTATACTTCTTTACTTGTTTTTTTTTTTTTTTTTAATGGAAAAATATGCAGAATATGAAATAATCATACATAATAATCATCGAATGATAGCAGCTTTCATCACTCAGTCCATGGTTTATCCATATACATCTATTGCCCATTTTTAAAATACATTTGTGTCCATTTTCGCGTGGCCACTCTTTATGACCAGTTTTTATTTGTAAAGAACGATACTTTAATTTCTCAATTCCAGGTGCTCATATATGTGAAGTAGCAAGTTTTCTTTTCCTACGTACAAAATTGTTTGTATACATTTTTAGATATCCAAAATTCTACTTTGTAAAGTTAAAAGAATTCTACAAAAAAAAAATAAAAATAAAAAGTTTTACAAACGAATTAATGTGTATAGAAAGCTTACTACTTCAAATGCATGATACAATAAGAAGCTAGATTTTGGTCGTCATTATAGCCATTTGACTTTTGCTGGCATTGTGACATTTTCATCGAAATCAAGCTACCAGCTACAATAAATAAATTATTCTTTTGACTGCCTTTTGAAAATTTTATACAAACAATGAAAGAAACCCATCCTTTTTTAAGCAATAAAAAGAAAAGAATGAGTTGCGCGTTTAAGGGCTACAAAAACTCTGTACATTTGTTTGAAGTTGAAGTTTTTTAAATTCCCCACGCTCCCTTTTGTTAGAGATATATAAGTGGTTAGAAGCTGGCGACATCAATGAAGAAAATCTTCCCAAACTATCATTTATTTATTCAGTGCATTATGCCCTAATGGATATAACTATTAGCAAAAACAAAACCATGTAATGTATAATCAAATGCAATATACTACATACCTTCGTAAGCGTCATTTGACGATTCTTAGTCATGTATAAGTTATATATTTCAAAATAAGATACATATTTCGATTGGTGTTGTAATTTTTCGGATATCTCCTTTAGTTTCCGAGATATTGAGTAAAGAGTGTCATTATTTTAGTACAAATTTTTATTAAATTTTGCCAGAGTTTTGAAAATGTCCCTTTAAAACTGTGTCCTTTAGTATCCTTGGAAATTGACAATATTTATTTTTGTAAAAATATATGTCAAGGACTAATATGTAAACTATCCCATATCCCTGAATTTCGTCCTTCTAACTTTATTAGTTTACGATAAAAACAAAAAATGGTCACTTCTCTATATAAGATACAATATACATAAATGAAGATGGTAGCATTATTATGGAACCATGGAACATTATTATTACGGAAAAGAACAAACTGACGGTATACTTTAATCCATAATACTTTAATCGTTTTGTATACAAGGGCGTAGCCAGCCTTTCACCTAGAGAGGCAGGAGTTTATATAGAGGGAATACATATTTTTAATATTTTATTTTTTTTTTTTGTGTATATAAATAACAAAATTTTGGGTTTAAGAAAGTATAAATTTTCTAGTATCCTTTTTTTATAAAAAATGTATTTTTTTGCTTTTAAGTGTTTTTCTCAAATTATTATATACGAAGTATATAAATATGCCTACCAGAAGAGGGGAAGTTTAATCGCCTTTACAATGATACCAAAATCGGTTAGTAATTTTTTTGTTAAAGTTTTTTTTGATATAAAAGGGATTTTTTCCTTTTAAATGTTTTTTCTCAAATTTTTGTATACGAATATACGATATATACGAAGTATACAAATACGCATATCAGAAGAAAGAAGGTTTAGTTGCGTTCACAACTGTACCAATATTTTAAAAATCAGTTCAAAGTTGTTTGAAATATAAGGTTTTTAAATTTTCGAAGGCCCGACCTTTGACCCCTCCTAGCACATAATATACCGTTTAATTAACTTAATTTAATTTTTTACCAAAGGTCTTAGTTCGTATTTCGAAGACCAATATCTCGATTTCGGACAAAAAGGACATTTTCAAAACTTATTCATCCTGGTGCACCAAAAACTTAATTGTTTTTCATTTTATTCCTTTTCCTTTTATTTGATATCCTTATTGTTACTTTACAACGCACCAAATCGTTTGAATAAATTTTTTATTCCATCATATCCTAAAAATTTCAAAGTCTTTAAAAACACACTTCTGATGTCTGAGAGAAAAATTAAAAATGCAGTTATACTATATTTGGCTCCTAGTTTTGTGAATGTATTGATTTTTTCGTGTGTTTTAAAAATTTTTTGGGTTTTGTCGCACGATGTTATAGGCTATGCTCGTTTATTTTTTTATTTCTCGTTTGAGAAATCTTGTCTCAATTATTTCAACGAACCAGAATAAATCTAAAATCTTAGTGTTAAAGGTTTTCTTAAGTGCACATAAGGTTATTTCGTAACAAAAATATAGCTGATATACATATGTGTGTGTATGTATGTACCTCTTACTGTTACACATTTGTACCTTACAATCTAAAAAGTGCATGTAAAACTACTACTGAAATGTTTTTATTTTTCAACTAGATTCTGTGCAAATGTACGCACAAGATATTTAAGATTTGATTTTGAACATGAGTTGTTTAAAATATACACATAAATATACACATGAAATATTTAATATCTATTACAAACATTTTGAAAGTAAAAATATATTTTTTTAGAAATATAAGATATTAAGTGCTCATATTTCATCAATTTTAAACACATTGTGGGTAATTTTTCTCTACGTGACAAATTTGGTATGTAAAAGTAAACATACAGAGTTTAATTTTGCACACATTAGGAGAGGAGAGGTTTGTGTGTGTAAATTTAAACAAAATTTGTTTTGAGGAAATTTTAAATATTTTATGTGTAAACTGTGAAATTGTAAACAATAAATGTTTGGAACTCAAAAACAAATTTAAAATTAATTTTTTTTTTTTAATTTTGGCACATATTATAAGTAAAAGTAAACGAGCAGTGTTTAATTTAATTAACAAGGTTTCTAAATTTGCATTCATTACGAGAGGAAACTGGTTACCTATATTAATATGCGCAAATTTAAACAAAATTTTTGTAAAGTGTAAATAACTAGCAAATATAAATTAACATTTTCCTATCGATTGAAATGCCAATGCTTCCTGTTATTTAAAACGATGTTGCATACAGAAGCCTATTTGGTTTCATAATAGATAAGTGCACGCTGCAAGAGCAGCCTCTTTGGTGGAAAAATAATTAACGTGAAAAAATATGTAATTAATGAAAGGAAAGAAATGAAAATTAATATCGCGCTCCGCGTAAGGTGAACTTGTAAGATGAAGAAAGTATGAAGGATGTGCAGCAAAATTAAGAGAATAACCAACACGTAACTAAATTAAGCTGGCACATCGGAAGCAAGTGATACGAGTGCGTTGCCAGCCGACAAGCCAACCGCAATGCGCTGGTATTATATTCTTTGCAATGCCAGCAACAGTAAGAAGTGGGCGCAAAGGCTTCCCCCAAATGACACGGTCTGGATTAAGTGCGAAGTCAAACCGCAAGCCGACCAAGATGACAAGCCCGGGGAAATGGCGCTACAATGGTAGGCAATTGGAGTGGTTAAGTATAACGCAGTCTGTGGTGACGCGGGGGGCTGTGGGCAGTGTTGACTGGCGTTCGCAAGGATTTATGGTAATCGTGCTCGCCGCGGCAGCAATGTTGGTTGAGTGAAAAGTAATACGCGACGGGTGCGCTCGAGCGCGCTTTATTAAAAAGGAAAATGGCAGAAAAGCTGATAAAAATGCATTGGGGAGGAATATTATTTGAATTATTATTGCGTATTGCGTTGATGGGCAGTTAATTAGAAAGAATGCACGCTGCCTTGGCCGCTTTGTTTTGCCAATAACAAATCTTCCCTTTGCTGTTGCCGCTAGTTAAGCTGCTGATGATGGAAGCCGCTGTAGGTAGCTGTTTGTAATCACAACCGATGCTATTGTCGGTGCATTTGACGTTGCAATGCGTTATGCAGATGAGTTTAATTTCCGTTATCGCAGAAAATTTAATCAAATAAAATCGCTGGAATATTAATTATAATCATACTGTTGATAGAGATAGAATATTGAAAATCATATTGGCAAAGTTCTGTTAGAATTATGCGTTCGCAGAGCACGGTATGTGCGAGTGACATAAACTTTTAATTTTATGAATGCTTAATCCATCTTAAATTAACCAATAAAATATCTAGAAAGTTATCGCTTTAAAAGCCGCATAGTCTAAGAAATGAAAGCAAACACTTGTGTAATATGGAGCAAAGTACAAAATCTCCGCGCAAAAAAAAATTTGGTTTTTGTGCACATTCGAAACGCGTTGCTGACGCGTAAAAAGGCATTTATCTTAAAATCGACTGCAAATAAAATTAGCCAGGAGGTTAACTTAAAAAAAAACGCATGGCCCAGCAAGCTTATTATGAAGGATTTCCAGCACTGCCCAAAATCTATACAGTCAGTTTTCGAAAATAGGTTGTACTCTTACTGTAACTGCCCTTCTTCATATTTTATTGCTTGTAAATAAAATTTTGAATACGCATTTGCAATAAATTCAAAATTCGACTTTCTTCTGTTATAAAAAAAAGGCGGAACAAACGTTGATAGTAAATAGATATTCTGCCAAAATCTGCAAAAAACCATTTTTTTTAGTTTTCGTCCCAAAAATGCCTCCCCTTCTGTGCGATTCTTTGATTTAAAAAAAGAGCGAAACAAATGTAGTAATCAAAGGGATATTTTGTTGAAATCCAGAAAAAAATGTGTGTTATGTTAACTTTAGTCCCAAAATTTCGTGATAAATGTTTAGGGACTTATGGCTTTTAACAAACTTTTTACTGGATGAGTATTCTACCGGGATCCTCACTATTTTTTATTTTTTTGCAAAAAACGCGGTTATTTACATTTTGCCGAATACATACTTCTTAAAAAATCTCGAACTACATAAAATAAAAAAATCAACTCATATGGACAAATCTAAAAAATAGGTAACCTTTGTGTTATTAAGCTTTATTTTCATTGTTGTAAATTATATCAAGCTGATTGCTTTTGGTGTATACGTGTTTTCCTTCCAAAAAAGTATAAAAACAAGTGACTTTTTTGTGTAATTTTTAAGAGGTGAAAATTAAATATGTCGTATCTTATGTCTACACCGCCTAAGTAGTAGGTAACTAAAATGGGATTTAAAAAATATCTAAGTGGGAAGTAACTCAAAGTTTGTAACTCTACTTTTTACAAATTTAAAAAATTTTCGATTTATCGCGTTAAGTTTTGGAAGCATTTCGTTTTAAAAACTTTTTGAGTTGTATTCTACAAACCATTG
>NW_016167726.1:0-17829 GCF_001687245.7 Rhagoletis zephyria
CAAGGGTCGGTCGAGGCAGAACTGCCCTCGCTATTCCCTCGAAGCAACTGCGTCTGGAGGTCTGGGTACCAGGCAACTTATTGTGAGCCCGTAAAATGGCCCTCTGTTCATTTCCGTAATGGGGAGGGCGGATTACACTCGGCAGATGACTACTGCGGAAATTAAACGCTGATTCGGGCCGTCATTGCCTCCGGCACTGTAGCCAATACTCGTTCATAGGAGAGGGATGGAACCATTGTGGTGAAATGCTTCTCCGAAGCTAACTGCGATTGGCTCAAAGCTGAATAAGAGATAAAATTATGAATGGGAGAGAGGACTACGTGCTGTGGGAACGTAGTATAATTCGCTCTGTGAAGAGGGATGCAGCGGGATTGAAACCTTGAGTCAAATNAAAATTATGAATGGGAGAGAGGACTACGTGCTGTGGGAACGTAGTATAATTCGCTCTGTGAAGAGGGATGCAGCGGGATTGAAACCTTGAGTCAAATGGCTAGGCTGGTAAAAGTTCTGAAGAAGGACCAAACCACAAAGCTGCGTTCTCTCAAGAGTCCTGATGGCTTTCTAGCGACTCAATTTCGTGCAAATGAGGTGATGGTTTCGCCTTCCTCTCCCTCGACTGGTGAGGGAGGGTATGCGAGAACCACAGTGTCAAGGTACAACTGGTTTGTTGCCAGAAATGTGGCTAATGAAGATGCCCTAAGATATGCCATTGTCTTTTGACAGACTCTAATCACCCGGTCCGGATGGCATCCTACCTATTGTACTTAAAGAAGGTGTTGAGCTTTAGTTGGTGAACTTGCAAAAGATTTTCACAGCATCGCTTGCACGTGTCTACATAGGTACTACAAAAAAATCAGATTTCTTCTATGCTGGCGTAGCTGGTCATCACTATTCTGGCAGAAGGACTTAAAACCTGCACATGCAATTAGTTCAAATTTTTTTGAAATATAAGGCTTTTAGGTTTTCGAAAATCTGACTTTTGACCTTATAACACCTCTAATATAAGTTTCCACAAGAAAAGTTATATACCGTTTAAATAAGAGCAAAAGGCGGACCACGTCTATATTTTGACTTTTTTAGTTGTTTACATACATTAATTAAAAATAATTTTTTATCAAAGGTCCAATTTCGAACTTCGAAAGCTAATATCTCAATTTTGGAGGCTAACTTTGAAAAACGGAGAAATTACTTTTTAATTATGATCTATTAAAAAAAGTTGGTTTACTCCCATACCCAGCCAAGTACAATGTTATTAAATGGAAGGTGTAGTCAATTCAATCAATCAATTCAGAAATTTATGTCGATCAATTTTCGCCACGTTGGAGGACCTTTTGGCTTGTAGTGCGCTGTGGAATTTTATGCTCAGTAACATTTTGTACCAACGTTCCCTGCTTGAAAATGATTTATAGATTTTTAATGTGCTTGTTTTGTTATTAACTCGACTTTGTTTATTGCCTAATTATTTGTAATTTTACATGCAATATAGTTAGTGATACTACATATATGTATAGTATATGCATATATATGTACTTTCATACAATAAGTACATACATTCACAAGCATAGTCACTTCCGTTTTTCTGATGCCTTTTGGTAATACATAGAACAAATTACGTCTTACATTGGGGTGAGTTGTTGTGAATAGTGACTTTTATGGCGGCCCTATGTTGTGCATACTACCAGGCAGTTTCGCCACAAGAAACAACAAAATGAACGTAATTATGATGAATTGGAAAGAAATTAGGCATAATGTGTTGATTTTCATAAGAAATTGCTGTTTGTTTTTTTTGTAACAGATATGAGAAACGGTAGGCTATTGCAACTTGAGTGGACGATAGGAATATATTTTGGCAGAAACATTGCTTCTCATATTCATACATATTTAAGATCAACATTTTTAATAAGTTGTAAGTATATTTATATTATTTTATTTATCGTTTAACTCAGATGCCTCGTTTCCAAATTGTTCGACGTTTGTCCACGCAGCACCGTGGAAGAGATGGAACAGCAGGAAGAAGTGCGCGTTGCTTGGGGCACTGGCATTGCGGGACATGTGGCTGAGAGCGGTGAACCAGTGAATATACCAGATGCGTATCAGGTGAGTAATACCAAAAAAAAAATGAAATCAAAATAACGAGAAAAGACAACTTCAAGTAGGATAAAAATCTAATAGATCAGGTGAAAATTAGTAAAATAGATACAGTTGAGATGATTCGCTGGCTTATAAAAGAGGTTTCAAAAGTAATTAAATATTGGCGTGGAATATTTTCCTACAGTATTCTTCACGAATACGTATCCTAATTTTTCATGTGTATAACAATTTTAGAATGAGTTTCGAGTGTGCCAATAAAAATTGTAAAATTGGAATTTTTGTTTCGCAAATCATCGTCATCTTATAAGCAATGTAATTCTTTTTCATTTGGTGGCACACTCCTTTTATTAATCTAGATTGGATTGTTTCGGCAAAAAGAACATTTTCACCGTTTATTGTTAACATTTTGAAGTGTCTTAAGTGTTTAAAATGAAAAAATCGTTAAATTTCAAATATTACAAAATAGCTGCGATAGATATTCTGAATGCTGTCATTATTTTAAATTTGGTGGCACACTTTTGAAACATCACTGACATGTTGTTTTTGGTGCCAACTTTCATTGCCTTTAATATGAATATTCAATCTGAAAACTTCCAAAAGTTATTTAAAAAAAAACAAAAAAGAATATAATTTTTTTTTAAGTGACAATGAAACAATGAGTAATTTCTGTACTTTTTTTGCCCAAATAAGCGTTTTAAAACTAAAACTGTTCTAATACTTAACTTATTTTTTGTTGAACTTATTTCTTGAACTCCATTGATTAAAACAAATGCAAGAAGATTGCTTTACCGTTTTTTCAGATTTACTCATACAAAATATTTGCAAACGGAGCTCAGCGATACAGGGAGGCATTAATCCATGTTGTTCTTTGCCCTTAATCCCTTTTTGAAACAAGACAGTCGGAATTGACAGCAAAAAGTTAAATTTCTTTCTTTATACATATTACTTTCCTTTTTGATTTCTTTACACCGAAAGTAAGTCAAAATATTCTCTTTCTCTGTGTGGCCACACTTTTATGTATGTATCATTAATCACATTTCCATGAGCATAATTTTTGATTTACGAATCAAAGTAGTTTTAAAACATCTCTCCGATCATAAACCATTTTTCATATTTCGATTTTTTACTTTTCCACTTAACTTTTTGCTTTGGCAAGCGTGCGTTGTGTAGAAAAATAAGAGGAAATAAAAATTTGTGAAACAATTTTGTAAAGATTTATGTACTTACACATGTATGTACATATGTATGTATGCATGAAAATATTTTCCACTGCACCACATTTTTAACTGTTTTGCAACTGCAAAGAAATTCTTTCAACTGGTTTGCCATTTTCACAGCATCCTACATCCTTATACATACTTCACTGACAGACGTAAGAGAAAGATTAATGATAATTTTGCTTTATGTTTTTTTTTTGTTTGCTTGTGTATTTTCGTGCGTCCACTTCTTTTCACCGGAACTCTACTGTTAAATCTTGTGAAAAGCATTGGGAAACGCATAAGTACAAAGAAAAACTCTAAAATGTTGGCAAGTGCTTAGTGGATTTAACGAGTTGATGTGCAAGTTCTTTATGCAATTAATCTTCTTAACAATGGAGGAAAAATTTCGTGACCACGAAAGAACTTTGCTCAGTAATGTCAGTTAAATGTTTTGGAGTTAGAAATGAAAATGCAAATAGTGAAAGAATTGGGTTTTTATTAAAGCCTTGAGCAGTATTTTTAAATTAGTTCGTAAAAGAAAATTTAGCAATATTTTCAGGACTTCTCTCGAAGATCTTGCAGGCCATTTTTAATGCTCGGTAGAGGATTTTCGCTGACCTGTACCCGACTTTCTGGAGAATTCTAGTAGATCCGCTAATGCAGCCTTTTCTAAGCTAGATGAAGACGTGGATATATTCTTTCTCTCCCTCTCCTCTAAAGTATCTGGCGTTCAAGGGTCTAAGGGCCTGTGGACTCTAGACTGTCGAAGATGGTTGTAGAGATCTTTGACAGTCTTTAATGTCTCGATGACCTTTTAATAGCAGCCAGATTACCTACATGGAAGGCTAGTTTTGATGGAATATCGCCGTATACGTCGATTTTATGCAGACATCTAAGCCGGTAGTCTATAAGCTTCTTTTTAAAAAACTGTTTCTGAGAGAAGCTGCGCTTTTCCAATGCTCCTTTTCGACTAATTTTTGAAGTTCGGCAGCTCACATCGCTAAGGAAAATACGAGTATTAAACTGGCAGTCACTTCTCTCGGGAAAGTCGCGTAGGCGGAGGAGGTGCTTATATATATATATAAGAGGAGGACCTGGCAAAAAAGATCGTGCGCACCCTGCGAAGCCTTGCTGACAGACCTAGTGCCTACTACTCGTCCGCGGTCGTGGCTGTTATGAAAATATATCTTCGTGACCTACATGGGAGATCTTTTGTAATTGGACCGCTCCAGTATCTCAGTCATTTTTCAGTTCTTTTGTTCTTTTAACTCATCCAATTGGACAGCTCATTATATCCGCTTCAAATTCAAGACAGACAACCCTTATCAATTCGCCAATTATTTATTTATGTAGAATTATCCTTTGCCTGGGAACACAATTGAGTGAATACCTCTAATTTAAGTCAGTGTCCATTTCGGACCCATCGGTGCTGATAGCAATCGACTACTTCCTATCCGTAAGTCCTTTTTTTTAAATACTGTTAAATGAAGGTATGATATGATGCGATTCTTATTCTGCTCCCACCAGCTTGTCAAAGCCGCTTCGGGCTTCAACTGTCCGACTATAGTGTGGCACCTAAACATTTCGCCGAACTTCTTTTTTGAAGTGAAACTTTTTAATCGAGTTGTGCTTTTAGCAGCGACGGTTTCCACGTAATTTCTTATAGGTGGAATAACGAGAAGTGTCTCTGACGTTTGGTTGTGGACCCGCTCGAATGGCACCTGTTGCATGAAGTATGTACATGGCCACCCGACAACCTCGAGCAAGCCTATGTGAACCGATCTATCTTTTCGCTAAGCATGTTGAGCATCGCCTATATTTGCGGAAGTGTGGCAGCATGCAGTCTGTGTACTTGAAAGTCTATCAGTAAACTTAAAAAGAAACGAGGAGAGACTTATGTATGCCTTCGTTGAAAATCTTTTCCAGTGTTGTGGCGCGTGTTGCCTATTTTAGGGATAAAGTCTACTCGTTGCTCCCTCAATGGCTCTGATATAAAATATAGCTAAAAAGTATATTACAGCTGCAAATTTTCGTCAGCCAGAGAGTAGTGAGTTTTGTGGTCATCGTACTTTGTATCCTGTATGGTATGATTCCGTACGTATCCGGAGATTTATACTTAGGTTGGGAATGATCTAATAGACTTTGTTTCTTTATGTTCTCTGACGAGTTTAACGACTGAACTGAACCCTAATTGTAGCCCCCCGCAGGCTATATAAGAAATTAAGCACTTTAGAGGGTGTCATGTTCCAAATTTCGGAGCTGGATAAGATAAACGTTCCCCAAGTTATAGCAGTCTGCGGTTACTGAAACGTTGGCAGCCACATAGAATATGTTCTGGGGTTTCCTCCACCAACCCACAAAACCTAAAGTCCGTCTCTACAGAAAGCTCTATTTTATTGAAATGGTACCTTAACTTGCAGTGCTTGTCAGGTAGCCTGTAAGAATTCGAAGAATCTCCCGGCTGAGTTCGAGGAGTCTTTCGGAGTATCTCCTGCAAGGTTATGCATTTCTTTTGTTGTCTCATTCGCTTTGACCTCTGATAGCGGGCAGCGATCTAAGATTCTTCCGAACTCCTAAGTAGTTCTGCAGTGTACTGTCTTGGGACCATGTAGCGAATTAGGCTCCACGTATTGTGAGACAGTTTGCCCTTTCGTTGCCTTCAAACTCTTATGTCCAGGCACCCTCCTCAGCGTTAATCTATTATGGGCCCCTAGGCTATTCATAATATTTTTACAACCCTCCACAAGCATTTATGACGTTATAAAAAGTCTAAGGCCAATTATTTATGTAAAGTACTGTTCAGCGGTGCTTGTACGAGCTCTCTACTCTCAAGAAGATTTCATAAATATAAATTGTATTTTGCTTGTGTTTGAAATATATGGACAAAAACGTTTACATCTGGTCAAGACTGGTTGAATGCAGTCTATAGTGGTATATAAACATATAACAGCAATTTCAATTATAATTTATCTTGCTAACGGAGTGTTTCAGTGTTTCGCAATACAAGTCGTTTTTGAAGAATATCGGTAAACAAAGGGCAGCTGACTGCTTGCGCTTCTTGAAACATTGTTGTTGTTGTTGTAACAGCATACAGATTCCCCAAGGAGTTTTTGGGGAGTGTTGCTGGAGTAATAGTCCGATATACATCTGGGTCGTTCCGGTTACGTAGACCCGACTGTCGTGGAAACGATTCTTGAAATATTCGATAGGTTCGGTTAAACATGGGCGGCATAGACCCACACATACACTAGTAGCTCCTAAGCGTTGCAAGTTGGAGTTTGATTTTATTGGTTGGGACTACCCAAAATTGTCCCGAAATGGTTCTGAAATGGTTCTGAAAAATTCATGACCTTGAGCCGAAATGATAACGAACAAGTACTGAAGCGGTCCCGAAGTTTGTAATTAATTTGACTTGAACTAGTCCCGAAATGTCCTAAACTAGTCGTGAACTTGTCCCGAAATGGCTGTGAACAGGTCTCGAAGTCATTCCGGACAAGTCCCGAACAAGTCCCGAAATAGTTCTGAACAGTTCCTGAGTTGGTCATGAAATGTCCTAAACTAGTCGTGAACTTGTCCCGAAATGGTCCTGAAGTAGACATGAACTAGTCCCAAATTGTAAAATTGAACACACAGCAGCAATTACAGATTTTCTGCTGGGTTAAAAAAATTGTACCCATACTGAGAGCCACGATGTATACACATTAAAATGCCAACGTTACAAACATTAAAAATAATGTAAACGTCAGTGAGTAATATTAAAACAAATAACAACAGCTACTTGATATACTATTACACCGATAAGAACGAAGTCCCATTGCTCATCGCTGCCAATGCGTCGCCGTCGACTTTTTACTTAAACCACATTTTCGCCTTAATACTAATGTAAATAATAAAATATAAGCAAGTGTATGTATGCTCATATGTATTGTTGATAGTACAATCGCCCAACGCCCCATTATTTTGATGATGTTGGTGATGATGATAATAATTTCACTATGGCGGTTGCGACCGAGTCATCGGAGTGTATTTATGAATGTGCGTATGCCTGCTGTTTTTTGCGTATTATTGTCATTTAAAAAGGCTTTCGAGTTTATCAGATTTCCTACTTGCTTGGTAATTGGTTACTTATTTATTTAAATGCTTACACATGCATGTACTTAAGTTATTTTCAGGGAAGTGGATGAGTTCATAATTAAAATTTATTATGCAATTGATAAGCTGATAAAAACCCTCAAAGAGTTGCCATTCGTCATAATAAAATTAAGTGATAAATGTAAGATTTGTTCAGCTATTTTACAGGGCAATCCTGGCCAAGATAGTTGCAAGTCTTTTGCATGACAATTGAAAGGATAGTTTGAAAGGTTATGTTTATTCTGGTACGAAAGTCTTACAAAAAAGCGCCTATGCCAACTCTTATGGTTAAAAGCTCTTTTGACAAAAAGCACTTGGTCATTTCTAATAAGAGATGCATATCATTTCATAATGGCCGAGTGAGCAAAGCACTGGCGCACCATTCGAGAGATCCGGGATTGGAGTTCTCGGACAGCGCTTTTTTAATTTTTTTAAAGGTATTTTTTGCTTTTTTTTAATTATTATTTTTTTAAATTTCTTAATTATATTAAAAAGAAAAATAAATATGTCTCTACTTTAATTCAATTTTTAGAAACTAATGTCGT
The DNA here is from genome assembly GCF_001687245.7 of Rhagoletis zephyria. Taxonomy (NCBI): domain Eukaryota; kingdom Metazoa; phylum Arthropoda; class Insecta; order Diptera; family Tephritidae; genus Rhagoletis; species Rhagoletis zephyria. The sequence goes on from NW_016167726.1 coordinate 7,967, forward strand.
GAATTTTTTCCTTTTTTAATTTGTTTATTTGTATGTAATTTAATTGTTAAGGCAGTGTGTCCCACGATTGGGCATTTGCATTTTTTGTTTCCGTGCATTTACTATGGGCGGATGAACAATCGGTTGCATATTTTTTCGGGCGAAACTCAGGATAAAGCTGAATTTGTTCAAATTTTTCAATAGAAGTTCGCTCTATTGTGCCAACCGTGTGACTACAAAAAAAAAAAATGTCGCAATTTTTTTATTTTGTACCAGTAGTTCATGTAACAAAATTTACAAATCTGTACAAATGTACCAATCGTGTGATACTGCCTTTAGAAACTTGTTTAATTTTTTTCTTTTTGAATCATTTTATTTTTTATTTTAAGAGTTTCTTGTTTAAAAAAATATATATATTTTTTAAATTTCATTTAGTTTCTAGGATCTTAATTTGTTTTATTATTTAATATTTTTTTTTTGTTTTTCGAATTTAATTTTCTTCTATTTTTTAGTTTTTATTATTCAAAAATTTGTTATTTTTAATTGCTCCTAGCTTTTACAAACTTATTTTGTTGTTTATTTACCATATTTGCTAATTTTTTATTTTATCTTGAGATATTAAAAATTTTTTTTAAATTAATTTAATTTTTAAAATCCTATTTTATTTAAAAGTAAACAAAAATTTGCAATATCTTAAACATTTTTTATACCCTGACTTCATTTTCGGATTATCTTCAAATTCTTAGATGTTATTATTTAAAAAGTTTTTTTTTTAATTTCATTAAATTTTTTGGCACCTATTGCTTTAATATTTATATTTTTATTTTTTGATTTTTTAAAAAAGAAATTTTTTTTAAATTAAATTTAATTAAATTTTTGAAACTTGCTTTATTTAAAGTTAAAGCAAAACATGCTATATCTCAAAAACTTGTTTATACCTTGTATTTCTTTTGGGGTTCAGCAGAAAATTTTTTTTAGAAGTGATGGGCAAATACCCAAGGTCGGAAGTTTATTTCTGTAAACTTGTGTAATTATTAGAATCTTACCTTAAAGTAGATAAATAACGAGTACTACTAAATATTTTATTGCCTCAAATTCAATTAAGTACTTATGTCCTTATTATTTAACTGTTATTATGCTTAAAGTAATTGGTCTAAATTAATTTTCCATTTTTTGCTTATACATATTCCCGTTGCAGGATGAGCGCTTCAATGGTGAAATCGACAGCATAACTGGCTATCGGACAAAAGCGTTACTTTGCATGCCCATTAAAGATTCATCAGGCGATGTCATCGGTGTGGCGCAGGTCATTAATAAATTAAATGGTGAATGCTTCACAGAGGCCGACGAGAAGGTAAGAAAAGCAGCACAGCACACCGATAAGCAATCAAAATTAAAAGCGACTAACAAGTGCCAGCAAATTTTAAACACTGTCATGACCGCAATTTATTCACAATTGTTCAACTAAATTGAAATTTATACGTTTGTAGATGTAAAGTAACTTTCGAATTGCGAATTGTGTGGTGTGTGGAGGACACTTAAAGTTTTTATGACAACTAGAGGCGCTCACTTACTGTACATACACACACTTTTATGGCTCTGCATCTTTTATTTGTTGCCACAATAGATGCGACACGCGCAAACAAAAACACTCGGACAAACAAGCGCCTCTTACTTACTTTCCATGCAACAAACATATGTATTCATACTTGCAACAACGCTTTGGAGGGCGGCTATGTGGATATTGAAAAGTTTTCACTTCTCGGAGTATTAAGCATTTTCCGGTTGATTCCTTTCATTGGTTTTGCGCTTACTTGGACAATTCGCGTCTAACGAAAAACTTTCTGGAATCAGTTTTTTATCGTTTTAGTTTTCTTTCGCATTTTTATCTTTTTGCATTTTTATTGGCATTGAACAATCTCGGTTGACAACTTTCTTTTAACAACTTTGTCGCACCTAAATTTTTTTTTGCGCGTTTAAAATTTGCTACCATTGTCTGTCTGGCACGTGGTTACTTTTTCGTGGTGTAGAGTGTGGATTCGGAAGGGGCATATGCAGCTGTAAAAATTAACATGATTTCTTGCGGCCGGTGAATATAGGTTTGGCCGTCAAGAATTTAAAATTTATAATTTTTTTTTAACTTTAATTAGAGATGCGATTCTGGTTTTATAAAACTAAAAAAAAAAAAATTAAATTTTTTAATTTAGGTCTTCGCTTCCTATCTGCAATTCTGTGGCATTGGCTTGCGTAACGCTCAGCTTTACGAGAAATCTCAGCTGGAAATTAAGCGCAATCAAGTCTTACTCGATTTGGCGCGTATGATCTTCGAGGAACAGAGCACAATTGAGCACATGGTATTCCGTATACTTACACACATGCAGAGCCTGATACAATGTCAGCGCGTACAGATTTTACTTCTGCACGAGGCGTCGAAGGGCAGCTTCTCGCGCGTATTCGATTTTGAAGCGAACGATCTCAGTCACGAGGAGAATACGTCACGGACGAGTCCGCATGAGTCACGGTTTCCCATAAATGTGGGCATCACCGGCTATGTGGCGACAACTGGTGAGGTGAGTAAGAAGAATTTTATTTGCAAAAATGTTTTTTTTTTCGTGAGGGCGGCAATGTTTACATGAATTTTCTAATTATAAAAAAAAAATAAAAAAATAAGTAAAATAAAATAAATACCGGCAGATTTTGCATCTGGCATACAAGTATTGACCTTCGGATGCATAGCACCCCCCGGGTTTTCGTATTTCAGGCTTCTGCTTTGTTCGATTGCCGATCTTCTTACAGCGCATATGCTTTTTAGCCAGTGGGTTGGAACCAGTTAACCCTGCAATAGACCTCTTCGCCTGAGCCTGGATATAAATTTTGATCCTCTTCATTAGCTTTAGAAAACTTCCAAAGGTTCCATTGCCTCCGGTTATGCATACGAATACTAGATTTGGAGTCGTCAGGGAGACCAAATCACGGATATCGATAGTCACCTTGGGCTGTAGGTCTGTGATTGTTGCTACTTTTTGCATGGATACTTTACTTTCACACAGAACAGCGGAGGTTCCTATTTGTAGAAAAGTTAAGTCCTTTCATTAACTATCCTACTGAACCAAGGACTATCCGTAATGAAACTAAGGATATCCAATAGTTCCGTCTCCACTATCTCGCCCAGACTGTTGAAGAAGCGTGACCCCACTGCGTGCGGCGCTTTGACTGTAGGCCCGGACATCGACACAGAAAGTGGTCATTTAATTCCTTCCCATTCTCATTGTGGCAGTTTTGCAGAGAGTACTTGTTGCTATTCGTCATCGCTGAAATATTGGTGCTACAGCGTAGTGCTCCGTGATGACACCGGTAACGACCCTTACTGCAGATCTGTTGAGTGTCAGAAAGTATTTCGTCTTTTTCCATGGCATCTCAGAGTCGTATCTTAGCCATCCCATCAGCCGACTTATTCCCTTCAATATTACTATGTCCGCCGACCCAACATAGAGTAACGTTAATATGGCTCAGGGATGACAACGTGGCTCGAAATTTCCATGCAATTCTTGGTTTCACTATTTTAGATTCTATTGATTTCAAAGACTATCGACAAAGATCATCCAGATTATCAGCTGGAACCGTACTACCAAGTAAAGGACTAGCCGCTCAACGAAAGGACTGTTTGATCTGAAGATACTCCGAGTAGAGACCGGCTCCGCTTCCTTAATCCATCTTTGAACCATAAGTGTACATGGATGTAACCCCCTCTAATGTAGCCAGTGCTGACTTCTTTGTCAGCTTTAAAGGGGTTTAATTTCATTGAGTATTGCTGCATGCCCGATAATGGTTGGCTTCCAGGTATTGGCTTCCTTGGGTCTCAGATATGCTGCTAGAGCTGGAATCAAGAATGATTCTAGAGTAGTTTTCCTCGGGGTAGAGATGTAAAGTGGTTTTCCCTAATTTTGCTAAACAGTACCAGTTCTGTCTTGGGTTACCACCCATTCTGGTTAGCCCACTTGGATATGTCGCCCACTGCACCTGCCATTAGCACACTTATTGTTGTAGTTTGGTTACTTTGTCGTTGGAAACCTATGTTTTGCTGGAATATTACTTTGAGTTCTACTTTTGAATTTCTTTTCCCCGGATTTGTTTACCATTGTTGTTGGATTAGCGCCTTTGGGCGTTGGCTACTTGCTGCGCTTGCGCTTAGCCCAGCTTCGCCATTACATGTCAATAAAAAAGACCATCTTCCTAGTTCCAAAACTTCATTTTTGATATCCATTCGGACCTCTCATGTTGCGATTCAATTTTTTCCTGGTGGGGCTGCGGTAGTAGGGTGTGGTCGCTGTCTCTGGTGTTGGTACTTCTACTGATTTCACTGTGCGACAATTTAATGCCAATTCAAACTAGCTAATATTTTCTAAAAGTATAAAAATCCAGTAAAAAAATACTCGATGGATTTGCAAAAGTTTGCTTGTATTTTTATTTTATGACCTACTTAAATTTTTATGTCCTGGCCTAAGTAGTTTTCAAAAAAGTGGAAAAAATTATTAAAATAAATGTCTGGCGAAATTAAAAGCTAAGACATGGTATAGTAAAATTTCATGGCAAATATTTTCGTAGAATATTTTAACCCACTTGCTCCCGCCGGAACGGGGCATTATGACCCTTACTTAAAGAAACCCCGCAAAAGGCAAATTTGGAAGTTCATTAGAGGAATGATAGATTCTAGAAAATTACCACTTTGTTAGTAATTTTGATTTTTTGTACCTTACTCTTTTTTTCTCTCAGACTGTAAATATACCAAACGCTTACGAAGATGATCGCTTCGATGCCAGCGTTGATGCTGAGGGCAATTTCAAGCACAAGTCCATTTTGTGTATGGCAATAAAGAACTCGCTCGGCCAAATTATTGGCGTCATACAGTTAATAAACAAATTTGATGATCTGGTAAGTAAATTAAAAAAAAAAAACCTACTATAACTTTCTTATTCCATAACTCAAAAATCTCTCTCAATTTTAGAACTTTACCAAAAACGATGAGAATTTCGTCGAAGCCTTCGCCATCTTCTGCGGCATGGGCATACACAATACACACATGTACGAGAAGGCAATTGTGGCTATGGCCAAGCAAAGTGTCACATTGGAAGTGTTGAGCTATCATGCATCGGCGACCATGGATGAAGCGCATCGGCTGAGGGTGAGTGAGCAATTTTGAGAGAGCTTGAAATATTAGCTAGTATTTAAATGGTTAAAGTATGTATGTATGTATATAAAGGGCTCAAGTAGAGTGCCCAAAGAAGTAAAAGTTTCGTTGCATTGGCAACCCGGTTGCAGCATCTTTGTTAACTTTGTATGCAACTGTCGTGGCTGTGGCAATTAATTTTGTCTTTGACAGTTCTTAGCTGCTGTGGTTTAATTTATTGTCGCATGACTTATGTGACTTATGCTAACTGCACATGACATGTGTCCATTTGTTTACATGCACGTGCACTATATATGTATGTATGTATGTGTTTGTGCACAAGTGCATTTCAATTTAAATACGTACACACTAACGTGAATATTTACATATATACATAAATATGTAGCCGTTTGTAACTAAATTTCAAAGAAGTTGTAATACGGCTGTCACGTTGCTGTGGGAGACATATCCAATTTGACCTCAATAACCGTGTTTGATTATAGTTGAAATTCATATGTGGTGCAGATGCGTACATATTTACATATCGTCGTTTAAAGTACAAAACCGCGTATTCGTGGGTCTGCAAAACCTCGTAACTGATATTTATGCCAAAAAAGATATTTGGTCACCGGAAGCTCCTGCCATCAAGCCCTTATCTATTCATGCTAAAGTATCGATACTTATAGAAATAAGAAGAAGAGATAATTGGGTATAAAAGAGGGAAGCGTTTTGAAATAAGACAATTCTTGCCCTCTCCTATAAAATTTTGGCGACTTGATATTCGAGTATTTGCATTTTTTTGCTACGCGGTTTTTTACTTTAAACGACGATATGTATGTACTTGTTTTTACAAACGGACAATATTTGAAAATTTCTTGACATTTACAACCGCATATTCGTCATGTTGCGGTTTGTTGATACTTGCATGTGGTGTAAGCTACTCAGTTAGTACATTGATTAAATCAGTGTTTTTTACATGGCGCTGACTCGAAGTACAGAATGTTGTTTTAAGCTTTAGGATCTTTAAATTTACATAAAAATAATTATATTTTTAAGCTTACAATTTTGCTAAGTGTTTGGCCGAGCTTCTCGTCCAATTTGTGGTGTGCGTGTTGATGCTGTTACACAAACCCACTAGAGAAACGTTTCAAAATTGAAACTTTGTGGGAAAAGGCAGTCTAAGTTTGAACAGTTCATGTAGCTGGTATGCAAAAAAAAAAAAATCTTATTGAATGATCTGCTAACGAGGAGGTTCTAAAAGTTCTCTTCATCTTTTAGCAATAAGTTTTTTAAAAACAAAATTGAGTTAAAGAATTATGTACATACATATATTCTTCTTCTTAAAACAAAAAAAAACTAATAAATAAAAGAAAATTTAATTAAAAAAAGAAAAATATATATAAAATTAAAATAAAGCAAAAATAAATAAGAATATTTGAGAAAACTTAATGAAATTAAAAAAAAAAATTTTTTTTTTTATTTCTATAAAATTAATTTAGAAAAAAAATTAAATCAAAAAAGTGGAAAATAGTACTAAAATTTTAATTTACAAATTTAAAAAAAGAAGAAAAAATTGAGATCCTGAAAACTAAAGGAAATAAAAATTTATTCTTTTTAAAGCAATAAAATCTAAAAGTTAAAGAAAAGAAAAATTAACAAAAGAAAAATAAATTAAATAAAAAATAAAAACTTACATAAAATAAGTTTCTAAAAATTAAATGATATTAAACAATTTGATCTAAAAACTTAAAGTTTCTAAAAATTAAATGCAATAAATAAAATTCTTCGTTTTATAAGAATAACATACAAAAAAAAAATATTAATAATAAATTATGAAAGAAAAAAATTAAATTAAAAAAGGAAAAATATATAAAGCAAGAGTAAAAAAGTTAATTAAATTAAAAAATATATTCCTTCCTTTTTATAACAATAAAATCTAAGAATTAACAGAAGATTTTATTAAAAAAAAAATTCAAAAACTTAAAAATAAAAAACGGCTGGACTCGAACTCGGATCTCTTGAATGGATGCGAGCTAAATAATATGCAAGTGCATTCTTTCAAAAAAAAATTTCACCAAGAGTAAGACTTTTGTTCTAGAATAACCAAAGTCTTTCGAACTATCTTACCATCTGTCTTTCATTTGTCTTACGAAAGACCTTCTTCTTCTTCTTTGCCAAAATTTACCTGTAAGTGGTTCGTATCGGTGAGTGCGAAATCAGGACTCCTATCAGAACCGAGATTTGGTGCCTAAAGCCCACATATCCAGTCCTAAGTCTATTTGAAGCAATGAGCGCCCTGTAAAAATTAGTTTAGCCTTAAAAGTTGTGGTACATTCCAAAACAATGCGGTAGATTTACATACATACATAGTATATAGGTATTGAGATGCGAAATTATCAAGTTTATAATGTTTTTTTTTATAGTCTATAAAACGATACAATATCTCATTGCTACATTTATATGTCAAAAAAATTAGCTTTCTCCGGAACTATCTTCAGCCGGTAATGGTTCTTGTCGGCTTGGTTTTCTCTTGAAGAGTATTTTTTATTAAAAAAAAAAAATCTTTGGATAATGAAGTTCCTCCAGCAAGTAAAAAATTTACTATGATTTTTTTATCAGTCACAATTTTTGTCGTAGTCCTAACCCTGTCTTTGATTTAAAAAAACAGCAAAAAATCCTTCCTTTGGTACTGGGACAAATGTCTAAGTAAGTAATGAGTAAGCTAACAGAACCAAAAATTAATTAATTTGGCAAAATTACAAAGCAGTGAAGCGCAAGGAAGAACGAGTCTAAACCATTCTGGCATAAAAACTTAATTACAAATGAAAACAATAGGACCACTTGTCTACATCACCATGCTAGAGGTTTTTTTAATTTTTATTACCGCTCCATTTGTTTCAAATAACGTGAAAGCTTCCTTTCCGCAATAGCCACGTTCTACTCTATCGTTGTGTCACAATTACCCTTGTTTTTTTTTTTATTGCAACTCTCGCATTGTTTGTTTTCCCTAATGTGTCTACTCCCATGTCATTTTGTGGATTGCTGTCTGACAGTTTTACTTTAACTGCCGACAATTCAAACAAACGTATGCACCCTTGCATATAAGCTCACATACATACATTTAATAAGCTAACAGGCCATTAAGGGCCATTTTCTGAAGTAACCTTTAAATTTAAAGCTCACTTTATATCTAAAGGTTGGATTAAAAATAAAGCTATGTCTAATGTTAAACATTTCTATTATCGGTTTTTGACGTATGTCTGTTTCTTGGTTGTAAATCAATTTAAAACCGTCAATAAAATGATTTACTTTAGACACAATCATAAATTTTAATGTAGCCTTTAAATATAACGTGAGCTTTAAAGCTAAAGGTTACTTCAGAAAACGGCCCTTAGAACGTTAAAGGCACTACATAGAGGTCATGTAAAAACGCAAATGGCCCATTTCTTTATTATCCTTATTACTTTTTATAATTTTAAGTGCTCGTTGCGCTCTAAGATAACAGCGCTCAGGGAGCATAGGTATGTATGTATGTATGTATGTATATGCGTGTGATGTGCTGCTTCTGTCAGCGTTCTGTAGGTAATTATAATTTCCATTAACTTTTATTAAGTGTATGACAAAGAAAGGAAGATAGCAAACGTTTTGCGCTTTACTGAACGTTGTACCAGTGGTTTGTAGACCACTGTGCTGAGAAGCACTGGTTTCTAATTCAACTCGGCGTATGACCACTTTCAACATTTGAATTCATACCTGAAGAAATGGTGCATACCTAGGTTGACTCGGACTAGATTCTTCTGAGGGAGGCAGCCTCTCAGGATTTGGAATTCCATTGATGCTTGGAGGATGACGAGGCGAACTCATCCCAGCATTTCTTTTTCAGATGCAAAAAACCTGGACTACCAATAATACATATACCATGAAGACCACAGTTAATTTCTCCCTAGAGCCCAAAATTGTAGTTTACGCTCTACAAATCTCTCATTCTCGTTGACGACATGTACCAACGAAGATTCAGGAACCCTTCAGGAAACTGGAAAACGTAAAATCGATTTTCCAAGTACTCCAGCGAGTTTCCCATTGTACTTAATACTTAGGGCCAGTTTTTCAGTGGCAGCCCAAATTTTGATCATTTTGAAATTTTACTGGGTAATCCTTGTTTAAACCAGCTAATCCAAGCATTTAAACTACGTTGACACCACAGACAGATTTAACTGTCACTGTGCACTGAAAAACTGTCCCTTAAAGTTCAGTTAGTCTGGACTTTATTACTTACGCTTCATGTGTTTAATTTGTTTAAAATTTTTAGGGTTGTTGGATAAATAATAAATAATTATGAAATCTGAGCTTCATTAATACTTTTTTTAAAAACTTTACAGCACAAAAACAAATCGCTTTAATAGTTTTTCAAATATCTCGTGAACGGGGCGAGGAAAAAATTTGAAAAAAACTGCATATACACACATAAAAATTCTCTATTTAAGGAAATTTTTTTTTAAATTTTTTTTCTTGAATAACAAATTTTTTGATGAACACAAGTTTTTGAAAATATGCCATCTAAAAAAAATTTAAAAAAAAAGTTAAAAAAAAAGTCACAATGGTAGCTCTGAGTATCGCGCAATATTTACGTATGTATAGTATAACTCAAATTATTGTAGAGTGCACCCCCGACAATAATTTGAGTTATGATTTTTTTTACACCGAAGTTGAGTAAAAT
>NW_016167726.1:17929-20801 GCF_001687245.7 Rhagoletis zephyria
TGTTGAATATAATTGTTAAATGGCCAAAAAATAACAAAAAACAAAAAAAGTTTTTAATTTTTTTTTGATAGAGGTTTTTGATGTGTATATGTGTGATTTTTTTCAAATTTTTTCCTCTCCCCGTTCTCGAGATATTTGAAGTTTTTAAAAATGTATTAATCAAGCTCAAATTTCATAATTATTTATTATTTATGTTTATCCATCAACCCTAAAAATGTTAAACAAATCAAACGCATGAAATGTGAACCCTATTGATTTTGGCATGGAACGCCCCATATACATACACACAACTTTTTATTTTACTAATTTAATATCATTCTTGTTTTCCAGCGATTACGCGTACCCTCTGCAGCCCATTTTCGGTTACACGATTTTCGCTTCGATGATATACATTTTGAAGATGACGATACGCTGAAGGTGAGATCATTGCTTATCGCTTATTTTAACTCTAAAAATATTAACAAACCCTTTTTACATATATTCGCAAGAAAAACTTATACTAATTTCCCCATTATTTCAGGCCTGTCTGCGCATGTTCCTCGATTTGGACTTTGTTGAACGTTTTCACATTGACTACGAGGTGCTTTGCCGTTGGCTGCTGAGCGTTAAGAAGAATTATCGCAATGTTACTTATCATAATTGGCGACATGCCTTCAATGTGGCTCAAATGATGTTTGCCATACTAACGGTATGTAAAACTGAGTTCATTTGTTTTTGGCAATTATTTGGTACTGTGATGGCGTTTTGTTAGACCTTTCAAACCTATTCAATTACTTGATACTACTTCATTTAACATTTTATTGTTCTTACTTAACATAATTTTACACTTAAAAAATAACGTTTGCAATTGTTGAACTACCTTTATTTGGTCACACTAATTTTGTGCACTACCTCCTTATCTGTTGCTTTAATTTACTTTTACTTTAAAAACGGGCGACCCGTATCTTTTGCATGCAAAACTATACAATTTCAACAGTTTTCTTCTTCTACTCAGTTTTCTTCTCTACAACTATGAGTTTAAAATTGCCAAATTTTATTTTTGCTTTTGATTGATTAATCAAAGATTTCCCATAATGGACAGGCGACGCAGTGGTGGAAGATTTTCGGCGAAATCGAATGCTTGGCATTGATCATTGGTTGCTTGTGTCACGATTTGGATCATCGGGGGACTAATAACTCATTCCAAATCAAGTGAGTGTACCACATGAACTTCCATTTTAGCAGCAAATCTTAACTCCTACTTTTCATTTTTCTAGAGCCTCCTCACCATTGGCTCAACTATATTCGACATCCACAATGGAACATCATCATTTCGATCAGTGTTTAATGATTTTGAACAGCCCTGGCAATCAAATATTAGCCAATCTGTCATCTGATGATTACTGTCGGGTTATACGGGTATTGGAGGATGCCATTTTATCAACAGATTTGGCGGNTTTTTTTTTTTAGAAAACGCGGCCCATTTCTGCAATCCGTACAAGAACAACCGCTCAGCTATTGGGAGGCTGACGAACCCCGTGCTCTGCTACGTGCTATGAGCATGACTGTCTGTGATTTATCGGCCATTACAAAGCCATGGGACATTGAGAAACGTGTGGCCGATTTAGTGAGCTCGGAATTCTTCGAGCAGGGCGATATGGAGAAACAGGAATTGAATATAATGCCCATTGTAAGTTTTGGATTATTAATTAGTTCTTTGAAAGCTAAACGAAAGCGTAAATCTTAGATCTCTTTATAGGCAAAATTTATGTTAACCCAGCAGAAAATGTGTAACTGCTTTTTGTGTAACCCAGCAGGAAATCTGCAATTGCTTCTTGTGTGTACAAATGAAAATTTCTGGTCTACATAGTTCAAGACTATTCCGAACTTTTTCGGGCCCGTTTTAGAACTTATTCAGGACCATTTCATAACTAGTTCATGACTATTTGAGAACCATTTCGGGACCAGTGCTGCTCTATTTTGATACTAGTTCAGGACTATGTCAGACAAATTTCTAGACTAGTTCAGAATTGTTTCAGGACATGTTCACAACCTTTTCGACCATTTCGGGGCCTATTTAGAGGGTGTGTAATGAAATCCCGATATATCGAACCCCGAAATATAAAATCCCGAAAGACATATTCCCGACATGACCAAATTCCGACCATACATAATCCAGACAAGTAATCCCGGTAAAAAATAGCAACAGAATATAAAAAAAAAATTAACAAGAAATCGCGCAATTTTTATTTTTTTTTTAATTATTTTGAACGGCTTACTTGGCCCTTAATAGTCTACAGTCTCAACTAACGGTAAGGAAACTTGATGGTTCGATGGGGTCGAACCAGAAGGAGACGGGTGTTAGTTGAGTTGGATTAAGTGGGCATGTGATGGGTGGTTAGTGTCCTGTTCTTAATCTCCACATGCTGGATATTGATTGGAGATGTTGGAGGACGAGTCGGGCCAGAGCTACGCGGGTATCTCGTGGCAGTTGAAGCTCACTCTTGTCCACAGGTGGTGATTGCACACTGATGACGGCATTCACGCGACTGGAGTCTCTGTAGTTGGTATCAGCCTACCTGTAAATGCTTGTCTGTACAGTCCCAGTTCTAGGACCTCGTCCTTCAGCTCAAGCAAGTGTCTCTTAGGGTGCTCAGGTCTATACCACGCTACTAGGAATTGATTCCTGAGCATGATGTTGTGTCCCTTACTGTGAGAATTTAGGCTTCACCGTGGTTGTGATTTTATGGCAACATCAGAAGACATACAATGCGTCCCAATTATTCCCGGCGACCACACATGTATAGCTTAGAACCGGCGGGCCAATTGCCTTGTATGTTGGCAACAACGTTTCTGTGTCTTTGCTCCAAGTAGCGGTCTTAATGAAGACCAT
>NW_016167728.1:0-20800 GCF_001687245.7 Rhagoletis zephyria
ACTTGCTTGCTTTCTTCTTAAAACATAAAACCTAAAAATTAAATGAAAACAGAAGAAAATACATAAAAATAAATATTTTAATATAAAAAAAAATTTAATAAAAACAACATAAAAATTAAATTAGTTCCTGAAAACTGAATAGAATAAAAATGTAATTTTCTTTTTAAAACAATAAAATCTAAAAACTAAAAAAATGAAATTACGAAGGAAAAACAATTTAAATTATAAAAGGAAACGTTTAATGTAATTATAATAAAAAAACTCTTTTTAAAAAATAAAATCTAAAAATTAAGCGAGAATTAAACTAAAAAATAAATATTTTATTTAAAAAGAAAAAAAAACAAGTTCCTGAAAACTAAATGGAATTTAAAAAAGATATGCTTCTTTTTAAAGCAAAGAAAATTAATCGAAAAAGGAAAAAAATACATAAAATAAGTTTCTAAAACTTTAAGACTTCATTTGGCGTATTGGTGTGATTATGTATTTCACGGAAGAGCATCATTGGACGGAAAGCAATGCAGATTGATAGAAATCTCAAACATTTTGAAATCAACAACTAAAGAGAAGCAAATTCTTCAATTATAAAAATGGTCTCATTCATAAGGCGGTGAGCTTTCCAACAGGGTCTTTAAAAGGAAATTGCTTTCCTTGAAACAATTATGTTTTCTCAGCTGTGTTTGCTGCGCTACTCCATCTTCATCTACTTGCAAGCGCGATGATGGTAAAAAAAATGACCATTGTGTTGTGTCAGCTGCCTACCGCGTCGACTTTGCCAATCGAGCCAAGTAACAAAATGGTAATTTATGCGTTTTTTATTTCTTTCGGCTTTTCTTCTCAACATAGTTTGAAGGTATTTGTTTGCATACCAAATTTTGCAAAAAACTTTTGGCGAATTGGCGGAGGTGGCATTCGTTAACTCTTTTTAGCTCAGGAATTTAATGGAAGGCATATATATGCACATATATGTATATATTTAACTGAAATATTGCAAGATTTTTTCGCATAAGTGTAATTGAGTAATTTTTCAGCGCATGATAGCTAATCAATCATTAAAATTTGGGCTAAAAGACTGTTTAAAAATAATGATTTGTTTGAAATGTGTTTTCACGGCTTGACATCAGGTGGAAACATAAAATCTCGGAAATACTTTTTAAATTGCTTTTGTTTCTATTTAGTATTCATGTAAAACCGTTTCTAGTATGCCAGATTGCCTTTCGCTTCAAAGCGAGCATCAACACCTACTTACTTTACCGTGGGTTCTTTATTTCATTTAAGCATCTTCGAAGTCAAAGTACCATACATATTAAATGAATGCACGCACTTATCCGGTACATCCGTCACCTTTGCATCAGTTAAATTTAGTATTTCACCAATCTGTGGATTACATTGTTCCGATATCATATTTAAGTCTGTTTGTATGGTTTCGCGCTGTTAAGATGTCCTTTGGCTACCTCACTGGCCCTCAGCAACCACTGGAATAGCTTTCGAGAACTGTTCTTCAAATGTTTTATGGCTGTCGTCACCCAGATTAACTGGTAACTTCGAAAGTGAAAAATTAATGAAGCTTATAATCGTCAATGATCGATGCGCCCGGCACAACATCAGAAATTTTATTTAATGACTGTTATGGGCATAATATAAGTTCTTGTTTTAGAGAAGCTCGTCATAAGGAGCACACTGGGCATCAAGTGCGTTGGGTTGTATTCTACGAAAAAGCTCTTAGTTGTTTCACCTCTCTGTAAACTACCTACCCTGGTAAGCAGGATTTTTTTCCCTATTTCAAACTTTGTTGTTAATACGCTTAGTTATACTGAAAGAAATTATTGAACTAAACTTGAGCGGAGTCTATTATTGCTCGATTTAAAAAAAAATCTTAAACATATTTCTTAGTTAGACTCCAAGACAGGGACTGTAACAGTTACAACTTAAAAAAAAATATCGCTCTTTAACAATTATCTTTTGACTTTTTCTTAATTACGCCTTAAATAACAGTTGTTTCTGATTTTTATTTTATAAATCCAAAATAACAATTATTTTTGATTTTATCTAAATAATCTGCAAATAACAATTATTTTTCATTTTTGAATTATTTATATATCTTAGATAACAGTTGTTGAAGACTTTTATTTTAAAAGTCATCAATATAAATCAGTTGCAGACTTTTATTTTTAAAATCATACTTAAAAAATCATTTGTATAAGCCTTAGTAAAATTTGGTTCTCCAACACCTTCTTATCTTCGAAAAATGATAATGACTTTTTACGTATGACTTAAAAAATAAAAGTCGGTGACAGATTTTTATTGATGACTTCTATAAAAAAAATCCTTCAATGACTGTTATCTAAGACATATAATATACAAATGAAAAATAACTGTTATTTACATATTATTTGGATAAAAATCAAAAATATTTGTTTTAATTTTTTTAATTTTGCATAAAAATTACAAATATATTTTCAAATTTGATTCTCGGTGAAAACAGAAATTGATTGGTATGTATCAGTTAGTTGTAGAACATTTCTTTCATAGTGAATGTTTCAATCAATAACTGTTATGTTCGCTCCCTGCTCCAAGCAATGTTCGTACGGGCTATACGTGGAGCGGCTATTAAAATAGAGTACTTCATTATAAGTAGGCGAAGTTACGCTCATGTTCCAACATTTCATAGTTATCTTCTTTTATGTCAATTTCTACTTCAGATACCAATTTTTAACAATTTGAATGCAGTATTTTCGGAAATGTCGTAGATATTGCATCTTTCGAAAATACCTTTATATGGAAGGCGGGCGTGGTTACCGTCCGATTTCGTCCATTTTCAATACCAACCTTTCTTGGATAAAGGGCAACCTACATAGCACATTTCTTTGAGATATCTAAATGTTTGCTCCAAACACGCCCAGAATGGACGGGCGGACAAATGGACGGACAGGCAGATGGACATGAGATATGGCTAAGTCGACTTCTTTCTTCATTCTGAGCACTATATCTATCTGAATTCGTTTAGACTTTTAGGCAGTGGGGTACAAAAAGAACTCAATCCCTATTTGGTAAAGCGAATCAAAGTGAGTTTCCTGACAGCTACATACATTATATCGTCCCCTCAATATAACAATAGCGTATGTGCTCATACGCCATTATTTTTTTATTGCATATTTAGAATCTCCATCATTGATTCTATGTCTGGTCAAAATTTCGTCAAATTCTACTTCCACAAAGTGGGTCAAAATGTCATTGGAAAAAATGGTGTATAATTTCTTGTTCAAAAATTTAATAGACATCTGATTTGACAAAAACTTTAAACTAGATTTTCTCAAAACCCAAAAAAAATTATACGCTATTGTTATATTGAGGGGACGATATGTACATATGTATATCCAATGAAGCAAATTTTAATATTGTACTTCTTATATTTGTGTTTAGTTATTATTTGATTTCGTTCAATGCAGAAAACCTTAATTTTCGGAGTTATGACATTCTCCCAGCAAACGAGCGATATATTCATTCGAATGATTTTAATTCAACCTGTTTCACAGCAAATCTCTGTAAATACTAATGACATTAACATACTTTTTTAATTAAAATATTTGTGTTTTGCTAAGATTTTAAATAGTCTTTTTTCGCGGGTTGTTATTTAAATGGCCCTTAGCTTTTTTCAAAGGCATTTTCAAAGCACACAGAAATGATGGAAGCGAGCATAGCCATAAATATACATATACACTCATACATATGGAAATACATAAATATTTCATGAATATGCACTCAGTAAGTTTAAGGAGTAAGTATGTTTTTGTGCGTAATTTTTAACCTAACAAAAATTTTTAATAACCCTCCTAAAATTAGATGCAATGGTGGCCTCAGGGTCTCCCACAAAGAACTTTTGACAGAGCGAGTTTAAAATTTTCAGCAAAAGTAAATAATTAGCCGTAGGGTTACATGCAGTCTTATAAAACATTCTTGTTCCATACGAATGTGATATTTTAGTAAAAAAAACCTTAAGAGCCATTAAGAGATTCATGCGTTCGCAAGGAATTGAAACTGTGCAATGGAAGTTACTAACCTGCAGGAAATTGAATTAGTTTGAAAGTGATTTATAAACTACTTTATTTTCAATGATAACTAAATGAAATTCGCAATATTTTACCGGCAGCGAACTCATTTATTTAACAAAGTCAGTATGTTTCTTTTGAATACGCTTGCGTTCTGGACTGCACAGATACTTTTTCATACTTCCAAGATGCAAATTGTTTTTTTTTTTCAGCAAAATAAATAAATAAAAATATAAAAATTCGAAACATTTACTCATTGCATTTGTCTTAAAGTAGTCTTTCAATTAGTTGATTTAAAAAACAAAATTCACTTGTTTCCGTCAGGGATGATAGTTCTAATTTAGCTTACAACCTCTTCGTTTTGCAGCTTAAGTAATTATTTCTATAATATTTCTTTTTATCAGCTTATACCAGTTAACCACTAAAATGTTTATTGCGTAGCTGGGTTTTATTTTGCGGGAAAACTTTGAATTTAATAACTAAGCCATATACATATGTACATATGCTTTTAAGCATGCCATGAAATAAAAAATAAGACAAATCTTCATGCGCTTAACTTCTGAACTCAGTCGTGTTAAATTGCTCATATAATTTCACAAGCTTTTCCATTTTGCTACACTAACTACGAATACTTTCTTGTGTGAAAACAAAAGAAAGTAAATTTCGAAAAATTCCCGAGTTTTTGCTTCACTTTCATGGCACACGTAAAAGCGGGGCACCGCAGAGTGTCAGTCAGTCGGTCGTTCGTTTGATAAATGGCCACTGAAATTCTTGTTGCGTTTGCAGCTATGGCTACAAACATACAATTTTCAGCATTATTCCTTATCCACCAAAATGGATAAGTATTCATAAATTACAAATTAAAATTCGCGGAGAAAACAAAAAAGACAACAAAAGCATGGTTTTTATAAATCGGAAGATGCGAGCGAAATAGTGTAGCAAGATTTACAACAGAACGCTGACCACACAGAAAGCTGTATTTATTATTTCGTTTAATTTGCATATTTTTTTCTCTGGGTCATGCATACGTAAGAGTACTTTAGGCTGGGTCGGTCGCCATACAAATAAAAAAAAGTTTTTTTAATTACCCGCTCTAGTTTGAAATTTACTTTGAGAGATTTTTTGGCATCATAAAAGATTTTATCCTCTGCGTGTTGATTTCTTTTTATTGTATGTATACGCGGATATGTAAACAAAGCAAAACAGGCGATAATTTGACATAACCATGCTCATAAGGAGAAGCATAGCTTCTATCGCTATCACGTATAATTTATACGCCTTGCTTCGAACGCGGATGTTTTTTGCTTCGAACGCGGATAATTTTTCAATCTTAAAGACGGTTATAAAAACTTTTTTCAGCTACCCGGTCTAATGTATGCAAATATGTATGCTATACCCCAATGGTACATTATAAAAAAAGGGTGTCAGTTTTTCCACCGGAATATAAAAATTTATTATAAAGGGTGATTTTTTAAGAGCTTGATACCTTTTTTTTTAAAAAAAACGCATAAAATTTGCAAAATCTCATCGGTTCTTTATTTGAAACGTTAGATTGGTCCATGACATTTACTTTTTGAAGATAATTTCATTTAAATGTTGACCGCGGCTGCGTCTTAGGTGGTCCATTCGGAAAGTCCAATTTTGGGCAACTTTTTCGAGCATTTCGGCCGGAATAGCCCGAATTTCTTCGGAAATGTTGTCTTCCAAAGCTGGAATAGTTGCTGGCTTATTTCTGTAGACTTTAGACTTGACGTAGCCCCACAAAAAATAGTCTAAAGGCGTCAAATCGCATGATCTTGGTGGCCAACTTACCGGTCCATTTCTTGAGATGAATTGTTCTCCGAAGTTTTCCCTCAAAATGGCCATAGAATCGCGAGCTGTGTGGCATGTAGCGCCATCTTGTTGAAACCACATGTCAACCAAGTTCAGTTCTTCCATTTTTGGCAACAAAAAGTTTGTTAGCATCGAACGATAGCGATCGCCATTCACCGTAACGTTGCGTCCAACAGCATCTTTGAAAAAATACGGTCCAATGATTCCACCAGCGTACAAACCACACCAAACAGTGCATTTTTCGGGATGCATGGGCAGTTCTTGAACGGCTTCTGGTTGCTCTTCACTCCAAATGCGGCAATTTTGCTTATTTACGAAGCCATTCAACCAGAAATGAGCCTCATCGCTGAACAAAATTTGTCGATAAAAAAGCGGATTTTCTGCCAACTTTTCTAGGTAATAAAATTCAATGATTTGCAAGCGTTGCTCGTTAGTAAGTCTATTCATGATGAAATGTCAAAGCATACTGAACATCTTTCTCTTTGACACCATGTCTGAAATCCCACGTGATCTGTCAAATACTAATGCATGAAAATCCTAACCTCAAAAAAATCACCCGTTACATACATTAAGATTTCCGCCAAAATATTTCGGAAAACTACTAAGATTTACGTCAGCATGACTAATTTGAAAATACTTCCTAAAATCGAGATTTTTATTAAATAATGTTAGTTTTATGCTTTAACTCTTTTGTCAGCTGAGGTGATTGTCCAATTGGACCAACTCACGTAAATCTTGATATTTTTCCCAACTGTTTTTGTGGAAATTTAGTGCTGCACACTACTATGACCGGACCGGACCGGATTCGGACCGCGCCGAAGTCACTCATAGCTTCATCGTGTAGGCTGAATTTTTCGACAATGGCACTAAATATTCCTCCCTGTCACACCTTGTCCTTGGCAAACGATTGCCACACCCTGGTTAATGCCAGTCAAAAACAGTTTTCCTCACTTCCGTGGACTTTTGCGCACGGCACCATCCCCGAGGTGATTCAATACTAATAAGTTGGTTTAGATCCGATTATTTTATCGTGAAGAAATTAACGGTACTTTTAAATTTTAATATGAGAATTGAAGTCGGTTTAATTTTTTGCTGAAAATTACATGTTATTAGAGCCTGTCCTTCTTCAAAAAAATCAAGCTTCAAGTATGTCAATTAAAATGTATCAAAATATTTCACTGCTTACAAAATTGTAATGAAACCTAGATTTGTGTGTACAAATACGGTCGGAAAATAATCTGGTTAAGTGTGCGCATCAGTTCGGACGGTCAAATTGTTCGGCCGAAATCGGTCGGCCTATCGGATGCAATGTTCGCCTAGCGTTATACAATAGGGCTATTCGCGATCCGGTGCAAATGGCCTAGCATCATTGCATTGCAAATTTGTATTGCAAACTATTTACAATACACAAACAAAATACACGCATTTGCATTTGTCATGGCTTGACAAATTTGCAATACCGAAAATCCATAGCATGAAAATGCTATGCATTGCAACTCTGGTTGACATGTCTATCAACTGATTAAAAAAGTTTTACCATGACAGTTTAATAAAGGTCGCTCACAATCCATGGCATATTTCTGCAATTGTATAAATTTGTCAGCTCTTATGCACCGAATCGCGAATAGCCCTAATGTAAATATGTACATTAATGGGCATACTCTACATGGCGTATGAGTAACATTTTCCATGTTAAAGATGAAACTATTTTCATTCGGAATGTAATCTTATGAAAATGAAAATGTCTTGAGAAAATTACCTGTTCTATAAAACTATAAAAGTTTTGGAAAGACTAAGTAGGTAAAAATCTATTTTATGTTAAAAACTTTGGTTAAAATAATAAATTTATGTTCTAAAATAATAGATGGTATCAGATCTTAAAATCCATAAAGCAAGACATGGTTCTTAAGTCAAACCTCGGTTTTGACATTCGCAAAAATTATGCCCATTCTTGGCTTCTTTAAAAGAAATTCGCTTTTTTTGTGAAGAAAAATTTCCATTGTGAAAGATTGCAATTTATCCTTAGTATCCTTACTAATATAAAATACTCCTCACTAATATATAAATATTATAAGTCCGAAAGTGAGTTTGTTTGTCTGTTACGCTTTCGCGCTTTAACTACTCAACCGATCATCATGAAATTTTTTACACTGGTGTCATTCAGCCAAACTTAAGATATAGGATAGATTTAATCGCGATTGTACAAGAGGGCGTGGTACCTCCCATACAAACAGAAATTTTCATACTGTATATCGCAGGAAATATTTGTGATGGAGTACTGGCACTTGGTATGGAGATACATACATAAAATCAAGTCCACACTCATGGAGGTAGGCTGCCACTTATTTAAAATATTAAATTCACTTCAATTAAGGAAATTATTTATTTGAAAATTATATTAAAAAATGGATGTCAAGAGGCTTAAAAAGTTGTGGTCTTAAAATATTTTGATAAGGGTTGCCATCTGTTTGAAAAGTAAATATTAATTTAATTATTCGCAAGCTATCTGAAAAATTAAAATATAGGTGTCAAACGAAAGATTGTAAAGAAATAATATTGTTGAGGTCTTTTACAAGGGTTGCCACCAGATTAAAAATTATATTCAATTAATATAAATATATTACTGCAAAATGGGTGTCAATCTAACTGTTTTTGAAAAGGATTTTAGCTCTTAACCACATGAATGATGATTGCCCCCTGTTTTAAAAACCAAATTTTACTTGAATTAAGGGAATTAGATAATTGGAATATGTATAACAATATAGGTGTCAGACTAAAGGTCTCTAATAAAGTTTTAGTTAGGAAATACTTTGGAGAGGGTTGCCACCTTTTTTAAAAGTCGGATTTAAAATAATTATAGGCAATTTAAGTGTCAAACGTAAGAGTGTTTAGAAATGTTCAGCTTGAACATGTAGAATCTTATGAGGTATTTGAAGAGGGTTACCAACTGTCTTAAAACTAAATTCAAATGCGATTATATTATATAGAAGTTAAATTAGTAATTAAGATATATGAAGGCATTAATCGAAAGTCTTTAAAAGGCTTTCTTTCTAAGCTAAATATGTATGTATAGCAGGGCTTCCACATATTTGAAAATTCAAATTCAATTTTAATTATAGGAATTTGGTAATTTGAATGCATATGCACGTATCTCAATATGAGCGTGAGAAGAAAGAAGCTTATAAAGGTTGTCAACTATTCAGAAAGTTAAATTCAAACTATTCAATAATTTCAATGAAGTATTACAATAGGGGTATCAATCAAAATCGTTTCGAAAGGACTTAATTTCTAAAGTACATGTAAAGGGTCCTCCACTTTTTTTTATCTATTTATATTTGAATTCAGAGAATGCGTTAATTAGAAAAGTATCACAAGAGAGAGCTTTAGGAAAGTTTTAGTTTGAAAATATTTGAAGATGGTTAAAATAATTTAAAATCTCCTGTTTTCGACATAGTTTAAGTATGTTGAGATTTATTGAAATTACACCAAATGTAGCACGCAGAAATTTCATACACTCAGCGAACAGGGTGATGGCGATCTAGTTTTTTTTTTATAAAAATGAAATGCTTGAAAAGCGTCAACTGTTTACTACTTTCGGTGCATACCTTATGGCTGTGGTCATTTCGAAAAAAGAAAATGCCATTTCCACTATTTGTAGCACATATGTATGCTCTACGTAGTAATTTGTGTCAGAAAGTAAATTGAGTTTCAACCACAACAGCGTTCAAAATTTGAACAAAAGATACCAATATGCCAATCAATCAAGAAATTAAATCGAACCGGACGATCGAACAATGAAAGTACACACACCCCGACAAAACATGTTTACATTATACCACACATATCCCTCGTACATATTTGTATGTATGTTTGTAAATATGTATGTACTAGTTAACAATTTAATTGTATAAATTGTATTTGATTCACCTACATGGCTAACCTACTTATTGTCAACAACTTGCTGGTAAGAAATGTAATTTCCAAGTCAATTTACGATTCTAAGTTATTTATGTATGTATGTCAATTGCTTATTGCTTGTACCAACAATCAAAATAACGAATTATATCAACTTCCTTTTATTTGGGAGAAAATACATTTTAACTTTGACTTGATGAAGAAATATAAGTATGTACGTATGTACCTACATCCATACATCTAGTTATAAAAAAAAAACGCTTTTGTCATCAGCGGGTAAGTGGAAAACTTTTCTGGCACGATAATTTCCAATCGTTCACGCGACTTACAAGGGTCATCACCCATACATATGTCGTAAAAGTTGACAGCCAAACCAAAGTTACGACCACTTCGAGTAGCAATTTGGAGCTTAACTACATGTATCTATGACACATGAATTTATACATACGAGTATTAGGGTCTGCCACAACAAAAAAAAATAGTCGAGCGATGGAGTGACCTTTCCTAATTTTAATTTTTTATGCGATTTCAAAAATCAATGCATTTTACGGAAAAACCACTGGTTGACCAAACATTAATAAAAGCTAGTTTAGTTAGTATGATTAATAATTCTCTGGAAAAAAAAAAACGAAACAATTCGTAATAAAATCGTACCTAGCCTAATTTATCGCATAAGCATTTAGATAATTATAAAGTTTTAGTTGTGGAGGGCTTTAAAAAATGTGCCCCAATTTATATGCTTAAATTTGTAAACTTTGTACCCTGCTGGTATATGGTTTAAGTTATTTGCTAAACTGCCGCTAAGAAAGTATCTTAATACTAAGAGAGGGTGCATTCGAAAACGTCAAAATAGAAAGCCTTAGTCTTTTTATTACCTTCCTTTTATTAACTCGGGATGTAACTATGTAATGTTGATGCGCCTAAAAGATGCAGCGATTTCTATTCCCAAGTTACATAACTGATGACAGTACGAATGGCAATTATAATAGGGAGGTTTTAGTTTTTAAACTATAATTTTATTTATTTCCAAACCGCACTGGAAGAAAAGGTGTAAATTGCTCAGCCTAGTTGAGAACTGGCATATAACTGTGGTTGCGCACATTTGGCATTACAATCTACTGAGGTTTGGAAATAAAAGAGACTGATGCTCTGTATTTTGACGTTTTCGAATGCACCCAGACTGTCGCGCCGCACTTGAGGCTTTCTTATTGTTTGAAATGCTCTGTAGCCCTTGAGTGCATTGAGAAACTTAACGCCCTTGTTGAAAAAAAGGATTTTCAACTGCTTTGGCCAGGGCCGCAGCAGGTGCTGTCCAAAAATAAACAAGTATATAATTAAAGAAAAATTACACTAAAGATGACAAATCGCCTAAACCGGTTTGTCTACAAATCAAATTTGGCAAGGGTTGACGGAAAATTGTTCCACAATACGTTATAATTAAACTTTACTCAGAAAAAAAATTAGAATTATGGCAGGAACTTTCTCGGCCACACTGCAGACTATGAAGCCACCCATATAAGTTTGTTGTCGGGTCACATGATCGCTGTGTCTTTTGTGTCTCACCGTTTGTTCTCACTTTCCTCGAGTGTGAGACCGTTAGGAGACGACGAGGGAAGAGTCTACCAATAAGGGGCCCTGGGCCTATGTATGTATCCCCGTGCAGACCCTTTTCTGTCGAGAATATCTGCTATAACTCCCGGTACCCAAATGTGTTAGGCTTTGATCCTGGATGCAATAAGTATTAAATAATGAAGTACCATACCAGCTTCGAGGTGATTTCGTTTGCTCTAAGAGCAAGGAGCCCCACTGCAAGAGTTTATGTAAATGTGTTTGTTGGTTTTACGTGACGAACAATACGATATCATAAATATGTGACGATTCGAGCCCAGATAATTTCACTTACTGTAGCATTTTTAGTAGCCTTTGCTTCTTTTCTTCTTGCTTTCACTGTACCCCGTTCAGGCCACGAATTATAGTCTTCTTTAAAGGCTTTTGTCTAAAGATTTGCCCTGATTATTTACTCAACGGCCTGTTAAGCTTTCTTATTGAAAGAACACATTATTTCTGAATATGTTCACACCCATCGTTGTTCGACTTTTTGTTGTGACTGATTAAAGCTTTCATCCACGTTTTTCCTTCTGGCACGTTCGTTTCTATCAAACAATTTTGCCCTTTCATTGAACAAACGTTAAGCAGAGAGCAATGAAAAGGCAAAGTTTTTTGTAGAAACGAGAACGTGATTAGTTCGATTGTAGTGACTACAAGAAATCGTGCTCAGTCCGCAGAATAGATATTTTATCCTTGTTATATTTTTTAAGGATTTAAAGCTTTCACAAGCTTTTTTGACTTGCCAAATGTAGTTCTAAAATAAGTCAACTTTCACGTTCTATCAATTTGAAAGTAAAATAAGTAATTATTTACTAAAAGTTTCGAGTTAGTGAACGAAGTAACCGAAAAAAATAAATTATGTGGCTATTTATCCCTAAAGAAATAATCTAGGTCATTTAGATACGTCAGTTATTATTTGACTATACAGCGTGTCAAATAAAAAAACATATAAGTACATATATAGTGCCAACAAATCAACAACTTGTCTACACATGTCGGTTTCGGTGTCAGCTGCTCCACTCTAAATCAACGTTCCAGTTTTCATCGAATCCAGCCATAAAGTTTGCGCTTTTGCTTCAAGTATTAAGTAGAGCGGTTAAGAAAATTGGAACAAAATTACAAGGAGAGTAAATATTTGACTAGCTACTCGTATTTTGAGAAGCCATTAAGTACGTTTATGCCCATATTGTAGGTACATATTTACACACTATGTATATACATACATATGTATAGGAAGATATTTACACCTACACAGGGTTGCATTCACTCATTATTGTGCATGTAAATCACAAGTTCCGATGGAAGAAATGTTTTATAAAGAAACATTTGTGCACTTGTGTCCATGTACATGTGGATATATGTATTAACGTATGTATAAGTATGTGTATAAATTTTAAATTGATTAAATTTTTTTTATTAATATGTATTTTATTTTACTCGATTCGGTAGCGCAAAAAAGTTTCAAATTCAGAATCAACTTGAAAAGTGTTGATATCTAGTATTAAAAAGTGTAAAGATAAATTTAAATATATCGAAAAAAATATATAGAGTTGTCGTCGAATATATGTGTGTATGGCGAGAAATATGCTGAGAACAATACTTGCACAATGTGACTATACGGTGGTGAGAACGTAAATAGGAAGGAGACATTTCAGCAAGTTTTGGCCATTATTGGGTTATTATTTTTTGATGAAAGTATGGCTTACTATCTAACAAAAACAATATACATAAATCTAGATTTCAAACTTTGTAGAACATTTACAAAAGTTGGAAATTTTAAACTTTTTAATCAGATTTGTAGAATTTTTCGTGTATGCTGTTTTAAAACCTATTAAATTTTAAGTACAAAGCGCAAGTTTGTTGTAGCTAGGACTTACGGCTGATTTTTGTAAATTTTTTGTTCGTGCTTTTTTTTTCAAAAAAAAAAAAAACAAAAATATTTGTATGGAAAAAATGCGAAGCCCCTCAAAGTAAAAAAATTGCATTTTTTATACTAAAGTTTAGTGGGCTAAAATTATAAAAAGACGGTTTAAAAAATTGGGAATTTATCTGAAAATTTACTGAATTTTTCGTAGTTTTCGTCGAAGTTTTGAAATAATATTGTTGTTATGTTTTTTGTTGCAGTATGAACCAATACTTTTTGCCGTGAGTGTACATAGTTATTTTAAAAATTAAGAAAATAAGTTAAAGCAAAAATCTTTCAAATGGAGAGCTAGCTACTTGAAAAATAAAATGGATTAAATATTTTTGATATTGATAGTTTTATAATGTTCATAAGATGTATGGCCAATTTTTTTTTGTCAAAATTCATAAGCAATTTATGTTTTTTTACTTCCAGGATTATGTGGAAAAATTAGATGGAATTGGTTTATGTGTGGTAAACTTAATGGATGACATGCACGAATATATGCGCGGACTATTTCTGCTAATGTGAGTATGATTTAAGTGCTTTATAACTTCTTATATAGCTTGGCTTCACTTACGAACACATATCGTCATAAATTCTAATTTTTTTCTACACCATTACGTGTTTATGATAGTCATTCACAAAAATTAAGTACAAAATAATTTGCTAGCATGTAAATAAAATTCAAATTGAGTACACGCAAAGAACTACAATAACTCTTATTTAATACACAATCGCCAATAAAGAGCACAGTAGTGGAGAGTTTCATAGTCAAAGCGCATAAAAAAACGCACCTACATAAAAATGGCTTATCCAAATCGAAAGCAATGTTAGGTCAGTGCTTAGCTTGTTGCTGCCGTCGATCCAGAAACATTCGAAATGCAAACGGCAGCCAATGTAGTATATGGCTCACTTAATGTTCGTTTGCGAATAACTTCTTATTTATGTAAATATGTCAGACATAATATCTGGCAGCAAAGCTACTTTGATTTGTAGTCCTGCAGTCTTTCTTAAAGCTATTTTAATATGCACAATGTAACTAGGTATATGTATAGAGGATTTTCAAAACGATGTTGTTATTTTCTCTTTCTTCTCCGGCAGCTCAAAACTGTGCTGAAGCTAATTTTCATGTCATTAATGTCTTCCTAATCTATCACAATTTTGCAGGTATTGCGCACCAACAGTCCTACTGGCTTATCTCTACATACGAACTTCACAGGAGTTGCGGCCACCGGATGGACCTTTTGCTGTAATGATGTTTGAGCATCGCGCGGATATGAGACATCGTCAGCGGTATGTGGCAACTAAGATTTTTCTTTTGTAAATTTGTAACTTTTTTATTTGCCTAGAGTATAAACAGGTACTAAAGCTGCAGTGCTTGTTTTCAAAGACAATCAAAAAGAGAGGACATTTTTACATCGTGCTACAGTCTTATAAGACCTAAGCTAAACCATCCCTCACTTATCATTTTTATCCAAAAGGAGGCCTTTAATACCACCTGTAGGCTTGAAATGAATGGTTGCTGGTATGATACAATGTGGATAGAGGCCAAAATTGCTGGAGGTAGAGCTTTAGACTAGAATGTCTTTTCAATGCCAGATAATAGTACGCCACCGCTGCACAGTGGTTAAAAAGTAGCATTTGGTGTTCACAATTCACTAGAGCCTCAATTTGATAATGTTTTTTTTTTTTTAAATGAAAGCTTATAAAATTTGCAAGAGACCAGTTGAGCCCAACTTTTGAGTTTTTGTGGGATTGTATTAATTTTTTTAGTGCAAAGTGCAGAAAAAGTAGCAATTTTGAAGATACTCGATTCTCCTGTTCCAGTTAATAAATGTTACATAATAAAAATGAGTTAAAAACAATTGTAGGGTTCTCTCAAAACGAAAAGAAAAAAAAATATATAATTTGAAATTTTTTTCATTTCATTTATTAAATGTATAACCATCACCAAAATTTTTATTTTTTTTTTGGTTTTTATAAAAAAATTGAATAGAAGAAATTTATCTAGTTTTATTTGGTCAGTTTAATAATAAAAAAACTTAAACATTTCAGAACTTTTCTATTAAAAAATGATTTTCTCTAGAACAAACGCGAACTAAATTTAGCCACAGACAGAACATCATAAACGTATGGATTAATAAGCGATTAATATTTTCCTCCAATTGACGAACATTGCTTTTATTTTGGCTTGATGGATATTTTCCCATGCCGTTGTGATAGCCTCTTTTAGTTCGTTTTTGCTGTTAAATTGTCCACCTTCCTTGCAGACTTCTCTTACTTAACTTAATGTTGACACATCTACTATTAGATTAACGTCCCTGCTGGGCTATCCCACCCAGTAAATTGTATAAATAACCTATGGATATATAGAAGTGAGCAAGTATGAGCAAATTCATTATTTTATAAAAAAAAAAAAACAGAGAAAAGTAAAGCCAGGTGCAATAACGGTTAATGACGTGCTGTGTTTTAGCAAAAGAAAAGCGAGATTATCTTTGCAAAAGCCAGAGGCTCGTGTACGATTCACGTGGAGTTGCTACCAGTGTTGCCAGGACAACAGTTTTAACAGTAAATCACAGTTTTATGCAAGTTAGTACAAATTACATTTTTTCGAAATTTTCGATTTGCACGAACCTAATATTACCCTGCAAAAATTATGCCACTAATCGCTAAAGTGAACATTTCGAGATAAGTCTCAATCGGGTACAGTAATTAATCGCAGCTAGTCTCATACGGGTATCTATTATTGGAGATCAATTGGTCCCCGACTCATCTCTAATGCACTTAGTCAATGAAATTTTATGTACAGCGTTGGCCCGTAGAGAGAGTATTCGCTTAACAAACCTGAGAACGTTGGTTCGAACCGCAGCTCGCGCAAATTTTAATGGCACGTTGATAGCCTATTGCCTGGACACTTTTTTGAAATTTGGTACGTAGATAGCTTATTTCCTGGATTAACAAATATGACACTTTTGCCGGTAGGTGACCGATCTATTAAAAAAATCGCACTTATGGTCCGATTAGGTGCACGTATTATACGTAAAAAATTGGATGCAATATTTAGGTGGTACTGAAGTTGAGCCTTTTCAATTAAAAGTCTAGCCATGCAACAAACACCATGTGAGTACTTTATACAAAACTTATAAAAAAAAAAAAAAATAAAACAAATTTTCAAACTTTTTGTTCCTAACTTTAACTAAAAAATTTTGAGTATGTAGTTTTATAGGGTATTCAATGCAAGTTTTAAGTGGCTACAAAAAAACCGTTGATTTTTAATAGTTTTGTGCATTTTTTCCGAGAGTATGTTCGAATTTTTTTTCTTATATGGAGGAGAATGCTTATCAGTACCACCAACAATAAAAATTAAAAATCAGAAGTTAAAAATAAAAGATTTGAAATTTTGGTGAAATGTGGATTTATAAGGTGTTTATAAAAAAAAATATCAAACATTAAATCGACCAAAGAAATATCTGTAGCCAAAATAAGACGAGTCAATTATTTCTGCCACCAGCATAAAACAAAACGATGAAAAAGCAGAGTTTCCTCATTTGTAACAAATGTAACCTATCCTTTGCATTTCAGCCGCCAAAACAAAATTGGAAAGAATATTTTCCCAAAAAAATTCGAATAAAACAAGAAATATACTAGAAATTCCAGCGCTGCTTAGTATTTTAATATCTAAACATTTATTAAAAAAGTGTTGCGGAGGTAATAAATTTTAGATATCGAATAAAGTACTAAAAAAAAATAAAATAACGAAGCAATTTACGAAACCTAAATTCATTAAAACAAAATGCCATTTTCATTAAATAAAAAAAAAAATAAATAAAATATAAAGGTGAAATTCATTTATAACAAAATTTGATAAGAATGTTCCATTTTTAAAGTCTATTTTTGTTTGGTTAATTATAATTTAAGGGGCTTATAATATTTGACATTTTTTATAAAAAAAATCGAGTTTGTTAGTGTTTGTTATTTGAGGCTATTTGAGTTAGTAATAATTTGACAATTGCGCCAAACAGAGTTTGTACAAGTGCTCTTGTTTTTAAGTTCAATGTTTAATAGTTTTCACGTAAATCGCCCTGCTGAAGCTGCTGAGAAAGGTCAGCGAAACTTTGGACTGGAAAGGGAAGAAAGAGTCTTTGACTTAATCTTTTTTTTTTTGTTATTTATGTTTAATATAGTTAAATAACCCAAATTTCTTAAAAAAATTCTTTGTTTTTGAATGCTATAATATTTTTTCGTCGAAAATACGGGTTTTTTTTAGAAATTTACAGTTCTTTGAAAAATAAAAACTCTGGCAACACTGGTTGCTACTGGCCGCTGCTGAATGTGCTTTTATGTTTCTTACACGCGCAACATATTCAAAGAAAATAAAAAAGGTAATTGACAAAATAAAGACGTTCGAGGTTATTTGTAGCAATTTTGCTTTCTACTTCTACAATCTAAAAATAGTAAGAAAAATTGTGTAGTCAGCGGAAATTTTTCGTAGCCGTGCGGCAAAATGTTGTTTGTACTTAATACTGCAAAAAAAAACAAAAAAAAACTAAGAAAAAGTGTCCACTTCTAACCAAAGATTATTTGAGAGACATGACAATTCACATTTCTGCGACTTGTTTAGTCTAATGTATTGAAGCGCTAGCCACTAAATCGTCACGGAATTAAAAAAAGAAAAAAATAGTGAACGTAGATTAATTAGATATTTTTTGTCTTAAAACCTGCGCTTTTAACGCAGCTTTAAAAAGCTGAGAGAAAGAGGCACATGAGAAAATGGTAGTACATGTAGTCGTGACTGAGAATCTACAAAAAGAACCGATTCCTGAGAGACATATTATTTTGCAGGAATAACTTCGAAACTGGACGCTATGGCTGAGTGGTTAGAGGTGCGCAGTACCACCCGGCAGGACCTTGGATCGATCCTTGGAAAGGGTTATTTTTTTAATAGCGGCAGACAATGGCAAACCTGCGAGTATATTTTTGCCCTGAAAAAGCTTCATATAAAATACATTTTCCGTTCGGAGGCGGCGTAAAAGTGTAAGTCTCTGCCTCTGAGTAGCTAAATCAAGGCACACATCACGAATTTGAGCAGAAGCCCGGCCAAGCACTTAGCAGAAGCGAAGGCGCCAAAATATTAGTATTATTAACTTTGAAGCTATAAATTACTTCCATTACACAACAAAATGGTTTTGCCCAAAATCTCTCGGGAAATATTTCCTCATATCAATGGATCACGTTACAGGTAAATTCTCCTCGTGAACTAGACAGACTTGCCCGCGCATGGTGTTTTGTTCGAAAATTCAGCCCCTTCATGAGAAAGAATGCTGGACTATCCGCAACCGATTGGAAGATCTACTATGTCTCGGGACGAGAGGATGTTAGACTCTTCGCATTCGGCGTTGACGATACCGATTATCGACTCGATAGGGAGTCAGAAACTTCAACCACTAAGCATGTTTTGTGCTATGGCGTTGCACATATTTCTAGGCTCCGTATTTTGCATAAATATCCGCAGTCAACAGATAACTTATTAACGACAGTGGTAGTTGTGGTAGTGGGACTTAACATCTAAGTTGTCTCGTTATCTTCCGGGTATATTAAACATAAATACGAGTCCCTTATCCCAATTATGTTGTAAAGGGGGCTGAGGGTTTGAATTTCGTGGGCTACTGATGTTGGCATTTTTAGTATTGCCGGTATGTGTGACTTCAAGAAACATATTAGACGGCCGGCAAGTGTTGGGACCAAGGCGGTAGTCATAGCATTTACGTGACCAAAGTCATCTGTGTGCTAAGCTCACTTATGTAGTCTATTTATGACCTCGCTCACAGTCGTTAAGTTGAGCAATGCAGTCAAGCAGGCATTGAAAGCTGTACTGGCTACCGGAGTAAATGAATAACTACCCCCACTTGTCTTATTTAAAGTAGCTCCCCTGAAATTTTGTATGAAGTTTGAAACTTAGAATTATATGTATGTTTTGGGGGTATGAACAGTTTTATTAGAAAAGAATAACAAAAAAAAATTGCTTAAAAACATTGTGAAAGTTTTATAAATATCAGAATGTGACAATTGTGTATATGAACGTTTGGGCGAAGTAATTTGTTCGGAGCAAAATTTTCGAAGAAAGTGTATAGCAAATTTAAAACTTTAGGATTCTCTTTAGGCAAAAATGGCGAACAAACTATATACCAAAAGCAGTATATTGTACCTTTTTTGGTCGAAAATAAATTTTCATTGTACCAGAAATCTGTGTACGAAATAAACAAGCACAACGAACTTTATTAATACCAAGGAGCACAAAAAAAATTAATTTCGTTCTGAAAAAATTGTGCATATGCTGATTTTTCTTTTAAAACTTAGGAGGGTCAAGCGTCTTTTTTGGTATCTAGTTTATTCACCATTTTACTTAGAATCGAACGTAAAATTCGAATATGCCGGACATTTTTTTTCGGAATTAAACTACACCGTCCTAATATTCCTATTTTATCAACGCCGTTCGGTCTCCGAATGTTCGTTGGTTGAAAAGACGATCTTGAAATTTCACACTTCTGTAAGCCGCTTTTGAATCTTTATTTAAGCGTTACTTACACTAATGTGTATGCCTTTCATGAGCATTCAATGATATTATAACTTTGGTCCGATGTTTGCAAATACCAGAATGAGAAGAGATAGACCCATGATATGATCAGAACGCCGAGCTGAGCCAATTTAGCCAAGTCCGCCTCTTCGTCTGTTTGCATTCAATCTAGTCCTCAGTTTTCGTGGTATCCGACTGAAATTTGGCAAGTGAGTGTATTTTTAAAATGCTTTAATCATTTGTCGGAACCGGAAAAAAACCGAACCACTATAACATATAGCTCCCATACAAATGATTTTTCAGATATGGCGTTTACTTTAAAACTCTCTTATTTGGACAACTAAAAACCGAGAAATTTCGTGAGTTACTTTTCGAAATAATCAAATAAAGTCTGTTGTGAAAATCGTAAGAATGTAGTCTCCATATTTACCTACTATTAAAATTTTGTGTAAAATTTTAAATGCAACAAAGGCAACAACAAATTTGTATACTTGAAATCAAATAAAGCTAAATTGTGGTAATTTTAATTCAAAACATCTCAATCACTTTGCAAAAAAAAAACAAGCAACTTCCACAAACTCCGTTCCTTGTTAATTACTTTTGCAAGCTTAAAAGTGGACACATTTTCTAAATTTTAAATCAGCTAAAGGCGCAGCTGCTTAATATAATAAAATAACGCAAAGGTGGCAAGACCCAAGTCACACCTAAATGATTGAATTACCAATTGTTATGGTGGATTAATTATTATGCCTTTTTGTTCTTCACTGGGTTAAAAATATTTGCGCTTGTTTTTTGGTTTCTTAATTTTATATAAGTGTGTATCTGTATTTATATTTACTTCCCAATCTTGCTCTGTCGCCTTGTTTGCTAATAATATACTTTTTTTTAGAAATTCATAACCTTGAATTGTTTCCCTTA
>NW_016167729.1:0-20800 GCF_001687245.7 Rhagoletis zephyria
CAATGAGAACAAAATGTGAACAATACTTTCGGGAACATTTCTAAGAGAACAAAACGGGGACAAAAGTCTAAGGAACTTTCTCTAGCAGAACCATTTGTGAAATAAAGTCTGACAGAGAACGAAACAAGAGAAAATCGTCTCTGAACTATTCGTGAAAAGTGGAAGCGAGAACAACATTTTTCTCATAGCGGCCTATTAGTTTGAAATATTTGAATATTAAAATTTAGCAAAAAATTACTGGAAGATAATTGTGCAAATAAAGTAAACGAAAGACTTAAGACACGAACCTTTCTAGCACAGAAAATGAAAACCCTAATGTTAAATAATCTGGAAGTTGAAATGATAGTGTTGATACCTCTGGATTAAAATTACCAATCATATTTCTCACTGAAACGAGTCTTTTTATAAATCCAAATTGGCCTTTAATATGTAGCCAGGTATTCGAAGATAACAGCTGCAGAATGTCGTAATTAGGGCATTCATATAGAGGTCCACAATTCAGTTAGTTTTGTCTATTGGAAAAATTATTGTGTGAGTTTCGAAATTTTCAATCATTTTTAGAACATCCTTAATGAATTTGCTATAACTAATTCTAAGGAGTTTTGACAACTTTGCAAACTTTCAATTTTTTAATCTGCCCTTTAAATTGATAACGATTATTGTAATTCTAGATAGGATTAGCCGCAAAATTTTGGATATGCAACCAATTTGAATTAACTATAATCATTCAGACATTAATGACTCTGCTAAAATGAGCCACCCGTAAAAAATCATTTCCTACACAAATTCTATGCAACATTTCTCAGTGTAGCTTACGCACACGTCAATTTCTTGAATGAATTAAGATCTTAACGATAATCTACAAATTAATATGCTAAAATAATGGCGTAATTAAAATAAATTACGCTTATCTTGATTAAATCGGACGAATATCAATATTAACAGCAGTGTAGGTACAACAAAAAATCGCGAATTAGCATAACAAGCAGTGCCAAAATTTTTTGTTATTGTGAAATAAATAATGTGTATGGCGTAGGATACTATGTTGTAATTGTTGAACAAACTAGAGAAATGTCGTCATCGATAAACAAAATTTGCATAGACCAAAATAAAAATAAAACCAATGAATGTACAAATAAAAAAAAATTATGAGGTATGTAAATCAAAAACTTCAAAGCGATACGTGCTACATATGTAGCCATTTTTTGTTATGTTTTTGTATGCAAATTAGCTTAC
Source organism: Rhagoletis zephyria (assembly GCF_001687245.7). Taxonomy (NCBI): domain Eukaryota; kingdom Metazoa; phylum Arthropoda; class Insecta; order Diptera; family Tephritidae; genus Rhagoletis; species Rhagoletis zephyria. The sequence goes on from NW_016167729.1 coordinate 1,237, forward strand.
AACGTACATATGCATATTTTTAGAATAGGATTATGTAAATACTTGCTAGAATTAAGAGCCTAATTAACGCTGACAGCCTGTAAGCATAATGCTTTAAATTTGAGATTATTGCGATTTCCAAAACACCTCAAACAAAAACTTACCTCATTAACGACGAGACGACGACTGAGACCAAAAAAAAAACAAATAATCAAGTTTTTTTTGTGGTAATTTAATTGGCTGAAGCGCCATTTCGGCTTTTCTAAAGTACCTGGGATTACAAAAAAAATGATGTCAGTGACCAATGCGGTAAGTAAACAAGCGAGCAAATCAACTATTTAAGGGTTAAATGTTAAATTAGCCGTTAGCTGAAAGCAAACAAACAAGCGCCAACGATGGAGAGTTGAAAGACCCTTTGCGAATATGCGAAGGTTTTTTGTAATAATTTATGTTTCATGACAGCTCACCTGAGAGTATACATATGCATATGTATATATGTATGTAGGTATTTAAAAATGTATTCGTAGTGTGCCGCTACCGGTGTTAGTTAGCGGTAGATGCTTTGAATCGATTTTTGTTGTAAACAACTGTCTTGTTTGCTTTCAGTTAGTTTTTTTTTTGTTTGCCAATAGATACAATTTACGGCTCATAGTTTACGTCATACCCAATTAATTTGTGTCAAACCATTTTTTATGGACACGACAATCAATATATGTACATACACATGCTCCAACTTATGGCTAATTAATGCAATAAATAGCTTAATTAGGTTCGCACTCAAGCTCATTTGCTTATTAATTTATTTACATACATCTATCTAAGCAAAAAAGCCAAAGTTTACCAAACTCAAGCCACAAAATCATAAATCCAATCATAAAATTGTCAGCCCACCTGCATCTGATTTGCTTTTGAACTTTGATGCGGTGGCGCATGCGCACGCGTCACTTATGCTACAACTGTTAACAAATAGGTGAGTAACAAATGCATTTATGCAAATTAGCATTCCATTGTAGGTAATGTCTACATACCTTCGAATGAGCGTGTCTATCTGCTATTTGTCTGTCTAATCGCCTGTCTATTTGCCTAACTGTTTCATATCTACGCTATGCAAACACTTGCTACTTGCCAATATTGAATTTACGGAGGCATGAAAAAACTGAAAATAAATTAGGGGTATGACTTTCTAAGTTTTATTTTAAGAAAAATAGTTTCCATAGATTTGGTACTAAAACTGCATAATTGTGGGACTAAATTAACAAAGACCCCATACCAGGGGCGCACCCAGAAATATATTTTAGGGGGGTTTTATATTTCTGAAAATATATCACCGGAAAATACTGAAAATTTGCTTCAGATAATACGCTCTTTAAAATATATTTATGCAAGTTTTATGTACAGTATGTAATAAATAAATAACGTGATAAAATTCATAAACTGCACTTTATTTACATAAGATTAACAGAACTCAAACACTTTTAACCGACTTTAAAAAAAGGGGAGGTTATCAATTCGCCGGAATACGTAACTTTGGACCACGTGAACCAATTTCAATAATAATTTTTTTGTAGAAAGATAGTACCTCAAGGTTCGTCCCGTAATTTGTTTTAGAGATCCGATGATTGGATCATAAAGAAATTAACGCTGCTCCTAAATTTGAATATGAGAATTGAAGTCGGTTGTGTTCTTTCCTTAAAAACTACTTGTTTAATAAAAAGTTCTATAAACTCAAGATGCGCTCAACTTTCAAAAGTACCTAATAAAAAATTTTAAAAAAGAGGCAATAAAATTAAATTTATTGATTCCATGAATTTTTGCACTTCTATGTTCATTTTTCGATTTCTGGTTTTCGATAGAGATGGTGATTTTTCACGATTGCTAAATTTTTTTAATATTTCAAATACCGAAAAAATTAACTGAACTCTCAAGAAAAATTCATATAAAACGACGGACGAGAAATGGAAAAGAAATTTTCTTCTACCAAAATTTCTTAAATCAGTTTGCAGCTCCCAAGAAAAAAAATGTTCGTATATTTATTCCCTCATGAAAATTTTCAGCAAAAGCAAAGCGCTTTTTCAAGCAACAGAAATTATCATATATATTTCTTATAATTTCCTTGAGAGCTGGATTCTTAGCTTTTGTATTTGAGGTTAATAGCTTTAGGGGGGGTTTGAACCCCAAAACCCACCCCTTGTGTGCGCTAATATCCCATACTATATATAAAAAATCTTTGCGCACTCATTACTTCATTATTTATCCATCGATTTGCTTCATTAGTAATTTGATTTGTTTGTAACAGAGCAGTCTTTAGCACAACTACAAAAATTGATACAAAACCTTTTAGTTTTTTAATTTTTCTCCAGTTAAAATTTTTATTTTTTTTTTGAAATTGGAACATTGGAATGATTAATTAATTTGTTAGAAACCGTCAGTCCTATCCGAAAGTGACGGAAAATTTTGTTAGCTTGCATTTGTCGTATTCCATTTTCAGTTTGTTAAATTGATTCATGAGATATAAGTGACTAAGTGGAACCACCGTTTGTTTTAAGCTGAATAACGGTAAATTGAAAATCGAGATCCGAGATCGTATCCATAGAATAAAAAATTAACTCCACTTTTGGAACCAGCGGGCGATTCTACATACAAATTGGATAGTGGCGTCTGGGGTACAAAAACAAAATTAAAATTTGTAATCCAGTTTAATCTAAAATATTTAAAGAATTCCTTTCAAGGACGACATTTACCAGAATTTTTAAATTCAGGACTTATTTGTTATAAGTAATTTGTAGGAATAGCTTTGGCGAAATTCGCATCTCAATCCACTTTTTTCTATGATTCACTTCCAATTAAATAATATGTATATTTTTCATGCGTCATATGAATATAGAATTGAACTAAGAAGAAATAACAAATACAAAAAAAATTTGTATCGCAAAAACTCAAAGTCCACTAGAAAAGACATTAAATATACCACATATGATCCAGTGTACATTTATGCGCCACCAATTTGGTAGTTTACCTGCCGTGGCTACCAGAAAACGTCATTACGGCTGGGGTAACCAGTAATTATTCCTATTTTGTAACAAATTTATTGCGACAGGGGAATAGTCAATTTGAATATTAAATGAAGCAACTTGCCCAAAGACTAATATCATCCCAGCTATGACTCATCTAAGAAGCATAAAAGGCGTTGTGAAATTTCGCCAAAAGTTCGTCAAGAATAGACACAACAAAAAACAAAAGAAAACAAGAATTAAAATAAAATTTGCTGTTTAAACAAACTTTCAAATGCGCAATCAACAACAAACCAGACTTTAAGTGATTTAGTGTCAGACTGAGCATGACATAAGCGTAGCTAAGAAGTGCGGAAATACAAACATATTTTGGCAAAGCAAAAACAAAAAAAAATCAAATTTGACTGGAACCAAAGGGGTTACACAGGTAAATCCGCTTATAATCTTATTTGTAAAAAATTGGCAACATTTCGGCTGTTGATAAATAAACATGATGTCTGATTTATTAAGCTATGTTAGAGCTTAATGGCGCTTCGGTCCCGTTTCATTTTTATTTTCACTTTTTTTGTTTTTTTTTTTTTTTTGTTTTACGCTTCAGTTTTTAGACAAATAATCACAGAATTAAATGTGAAGGAATTTAAAAAAAGCAGAGAAAAAAAGCAAAAAAATTAAAATATTGCTGGTGAAGCTAGCAAGTTATGATGGCCAAACCGCCATTGTTTTGAAATATTTTTTTAATATTCCGTCCTTAAGAAATTAAGAAGGAAAACTTCTCTCAAATTGCAAAATTTTTTTATATTTTGAGTTAAGGTCTGCCACTAAAAAAATATAAATTGCCACATTAAAAGCAATGTGCCACATACTAGGTACAACTTCCATACACACATTTGAAACTCGCATAATTCACAAATAACATAATTAATTTTCTTAGATGTAACAAATTGATTTCATGATATTCATACTAAATACTTACATCCCTTCGGGGCTTTTATTTAATTGAGCCAAGGTTGGGTGTGACCAATGCCATTTTTAACGAGCGCACATCACACAGTTATGTATTTAGCATGTGTTTTGGTTGCAATGCCTCTTTTAGATTTGCAAACATGATTTGTTACGAGTTTTATCCCCTGCTATTTCTTAATTTGCAACACTTTGTTACTGTTTTTATTTTTATTTTTAAATGCATGTCTATGATACCCACTGAGTGTTAATGCATTGCTTACAAAAAGCGATTGAAACTAGTATGTTTGAATTTCTTTGGCCCCAGCTACAATTGTGAAAAATATTATCAGCATTAAACTTTTTTTTTTATTTTATATGATCACACCTGCGTTGGTGTTTAAATGATATTAATAAGAAACTGGAAATGCAATATGTACATACATATGTATGTATCTATGTATGTATGTATGTACATATATAAATTAAATAAAATTATGTTATGTGTGTTTAAGAAGATTTAATTTAAGGAAGGCATGTCAAAGACGTACATAAATATTTGCGAATTCTTATAGAATATCTGTAATTTTTCTATTTTGAACTATGTAAACACATATTTTTCAGTGTTGGAAACAAAGAAAACAAAAAAGGTTTAGGGCTGAGTGGCTTCACTAAGTGGGTTCACTAAGATGGTTCAGCTTTTTGTGAGGCATGCAATTAAGTTCTAAAAAAACTTAATACAAAATTAAAAACTTGCAGTTATTAAATGTTCCTGAGTTTTGAACAGAGTTTACAAAATACAGTTTTATGTTCATAGTATGAACTAAATTTTTATAAAAGAAAATAGCGGAAGAAACCAAAATAAAAAAATTGCATATCGGCATTGTGAAAAATTCTCCGTGCAAATATTTTTTGTCATGAATTTTTTCTTAACTTGTGTAATATTAAGCTTCAATTTTTAAATAATTTTTGTCAAACATTTGTTTAGTGAAGTTAGTTTATGTTAATTTTTTGGTTTTTTGTATTGAAACATATTATTATTACTCGAAAAAAATTATTTTGGTGCCCTCAAAAGCATTTGGTACGTTTGTGGTAGAAGGAAAAATATGTGGGTGGCAACACTGATGATGTGTTCACTCGATCGAGGTCATTCAACCCTGATTGTACTGTAGAATTTTTTATTTTTAACTGAAAAGCTACACACCAGCTATTTAAATCGGACCTTTTTTAAAAGTTATTGGCACGAAACACGTAAACTTCTTCTAATAGTGAAGATAACAAAATTAGTTAGCAATGAAAAAACCGATCAAAAACACCTGCATACACCCGGTGGTCATATAAATAGATTATTTTGGCAATACAAAGCAATGTTCCATTAAGTTTTGCTTTATTATATTCAGAGGCTCTCCTTCAAACTATAGAGCCAATTATTGGTTTCGCGACAGAAATATCGGCTGGGGAAACCAAATCCGTACGAACTTTCAAGACCCAAGGGAAATATGTTTCCCAAATAGCTTTTCCGCTCATAAGGAAACGGTATGAATCATTTTAAAGTTTTCTGTTTTTTATAATGGGCCTCATTTTTATTTAGCAATTTTTATAATAGTATTTTAGAAGTAAATTTCATCACCCAAACTAGAAAAATGCGCCAGAAATTAAAAAAAAAAATTACCTTTAGAAAAAAAAACAATATTTTCAAAAAAAAATACATTTTTGGAAATACCTAATTTATACAAAAAACTTTGAAAAACATAAATTAAAAAAAAAAAATAGGAAAAGGAAGTAATTTTTAGAAAAATTTTTTGAAAAAAATGCAGGAGAACAAATTTTGAGGAAATTTGATTAAAAAAAATAACAATTTCCTTATCCTTTTTTTAAGGAAAATCAGGAGCTTACCATTTCGTCGTTTATATTTTTAAGTGTAGTCTTACGATCCCAAAAGGGTTCAACCTTTTGTTGTTGTGTTGCATAGAAAAAGCAATTTAAAATATACAGCTATGGCTTCTGTGTTTTCGGTACGTATTAACGGCATAACATATGTAATTCTAAAAGGTTGCTCACAATTTGTATTACTTTTCAAGATTTTTTCTTCAGAATCGTAATATTATCGGACTATGTGAATAACCCAAATGTATCTGCCTACGTTGGCTAAGAGGCTTAGCAAAGCCGTAGCATACCATAGTTATACCAGAGGATTGTAGAAAATTGTCTAGGTATTTACATTAAAAGCTCATATCAGTATCTACCGTTTAGCAATAAGTCACTAATCTATGTAAATGCGCTCAATCTCGCTTATAATCAATTAAACAACAGCTATCTGAGTCTAATACGATTCATCATAATTTGTCAGAAATCTAATGACAGCTAATCTATCAGTAAATTGCATACAAGCAATAAAATTCAAATGCAATGTCGTTTCGCAGATGATATCATCCTCACATTCAGTTCTGAGCGTTCGAGTATTTGAACTAACTATCGCCTATGACAAAAGCGAAAGTGACAAGCAGAGGAAGTGACAACATTTAGATGGTCCATTTTTTTTTGTTATTTTCATTTCTGTCATTTAATTGCAAGAAAAATTGGCACGAGTGCATTACATCAGAACTGAAGTAATTGCTTTCATTTTTTTTTATTGATTTATGTATTTCATTCTGTTTTCTACTTTTAATTGTCGCATTTGCTAAATTCAGCTATTAAGTGTTTTTTGTTCACTTTCATTGGCCGCACAATTGTTTGTTGCAACAAAAACACCCACAACGAATGGAATCATTGCGTAAGGCATGCACACATACATATGTACATATAAATGTACCTAATCTATGCATATGTGCGTTCTGTGCATTTTTTATGTATATACCATACCAAAAAAAACGGATGGGTTCACACTTAATGTATTTCATTTGTTTAAAATTTTTAGGGTCGATGGATAAACATAAACAAAAAATAAATATGCAATTTCAGCTTGATTAATAAATTTTGAAAAACTTTACAGCACAAAAACAAAAACAAATCGATTTAATAGTTTTCCAAAAAAAATTTGAAAAAAATCACACATCAAAATTCTCTATGAAAAGAAATATTTTTTAGATTTTTTTTCTTGCAAAATTTTTCACATACAAATTTTTTGATAAAAAAAAAATTGTTTTTGAAAATATGTCACCTCAAGAAAAAATTGCAAAAAATCACAATGGTAGCTCTGAATATTGCGCAATATTTAATTATAGTATTATGGGCATTATGGGGTGCACTCTGCTATAACTAGAGTTGTGAATTTTTTTTTGCACCGAAGTTGAAACTTTTTAAATTTTTTTACAATTTTTTTGAGTATGCAGTTTTGTAGCCCATTAAATTCTAGTTTAAAGAAGTGCAAGTTTTAAGCGATTGCAAAACTGCCGTTAACTTTTTTTTTTAATATTATTTGAAAACGGTTTTACGCATTTTCTTCCATAAGAAAAAGTGGAAAAAGGCCGTAAGCATAAAAAATATTAAAAATTAACGCAATTTTGCAGTAGCTTAAAACTTTCACTTTGTTATACTTAAATTTACAAAACTGCGTACTCAAAAAAATCGAAAAAAAATTTAAATTTTATAATGTGCCCATTTCACTTCGGTGTAAAGAAAAAATGCATAACTCAAACTATTGTAGAGTGCACCCCATACATATAGTATGTACTTAAATATTGCGCAATACTCAGAGCTACCAATGTGATTTTTTGCAATTTTCTTCTTTTTTTTTTAGATGACATATTTTCAAAAACTATTTTTATCAAAAAATTTGTATGTGTAAAATTTTTCAAGAAAATAAAATTTTAGAAATACTTCTTTTCATAGCGAATTTTGATGTGTGTGTGTGTGATTTTTTTTTATCTTTTTCTCGCCCCGATCTCGAGATATTTTGAAAACTATCAAATCGATTTGTTTTTGTTTTTGTGCTGTAATTTAAAAATATTTTAATCAAGCTAAAATTTCATATTTATCTATTATTTCTGTTTGTCTATCAACCCTAAAAATTTGAAACAAATCAAACATATAAAATGTGAACCCCGTCCATTTTGGTATGGAACGCCCCATACATATGTACATATGTACACATAAATGTAGATACTTAATCTATGCATAAATATATGCGTTCTGTGCATTTTATTAGGCACATATTTGGTCGGCGCGGCGCTTGTGTGCTCGCGCTCAACTGATTATGAGTGACTGTGACTTTGACCATGGCTACGTTATTGCCACAATTTGTGGCATAATGAATGTGCGCATGGATTTTGTCATTTTAATAGCAGCGGCGACAGCTCTTGACTGCTTCTTCTGACAATGTAGCGGCTTTAATTAATTTGCATGCTGTTTATTTGCAAAAATATAAGAAAGAACAATAAACAATTGTCTACAGGCGGCATTTTTAATTCTTGAGTACAAAGGCAGGAAAATGTGCAGAGGACAGAGAGCAGAGCCTCCTTCTACATACACACACACACATATGTATATCGTCTAAATCACATAATTTATGCCACTCATGTATGTACATATGTTTGCTAGCAATTTTTTGCGATAAACAGTTATTTAGGCATTCTATTAAAAGTTCAAGTTCATGTAATGTCATTCACAAAGCGAATAAAACCAAGCGAGTGTTGCGTAAGCCACACACATTCGTTGTTACAAAAATAACTACTTACTTACTTGTATAAACATAAACATTCATACATGTGCATATGTAGCTTTGCATGTAGACATATATATGTATGTATGTTTGTATGTAGACACATTACATCATTGTGCACAAAACTAGATATGCCTTACGCTTACGGACAGACATTTAAGAATACATATTTATATATGTAGCTTCGATGTTAAATCCGCTTCGTCCGTATCAAATATCACAAAATAAACACTTCAATAAACATACTGTAAATTAATCAATACATAATAGCTAGTACTTAAAATCAATATTTAACACTAATGATGACCGTACGCATTTTTTATTGGCAATAAAAAAACTAGCCATTTCAAGCACACATTTTTCACACAGCTATTCAAGCAGTGAGTGACTCTTGCGTGTTTAATCACTAAATATATTTGTTTTGTTAATTTGATGTTTTTTTTTTTTTTAATACGAAGCAATGGGTTGGTACTATGTATCAAAAAAACAGACTTGAGGAACCAAATTGAATTAAACAAGCCACTATGATGTCGGTGAGAAAAATAGAGTAGCTGAGTGGAAGATCGACCTATCTTGAAAAGTTGTCTGATATAGTGCGTTTCCATCGATATGTTAATAAATGTACATAGTTGCTTTTTACAAAATACACACTAATATATGTGAGCTACTGCGATTTATATGTTTACATTTATGTATGTTTGCTCTCCTTATATAGAACTAATCAATTTGCAGTTCACACCTCATGCTTGTTTGCAAATTAGACGAAAAATTTGCAAGCTAGTAAATTTTGTTGACTGACGCCTTCTTACAAAACAAACACAATTGCCACTAGCATAGCCATTTTCGGATTTTTGCCGGCTGGGTATAAATACATACATACATACATACATACATACATACATATGTAGACAGATCCCAGGGGGAAAATGTAATGTATAGTAAAAAATAATCAGTAAAACAACAATTATCACATTCGAAAATTCCTTACGCACCCCCCCCCCATTGCATTACCTAGTATTGAGAAATTAATGTTTTAATATGCAATTTTTGGGACTTTTTTAATGCATGAAAATGCTGATTACATATTAAACAGCAATAGAATCTAAAACTCACGAGAAATACATTACGCTATTTATCCGGCTTGTAATGCATTACTTTTCCTACTGGGATACATTGCACGATTTACGTATGTATGTAAATTAAAAGTAAGTTCCAAGTGTAAAGATTTGCAAAGGATTGACCATTCAATAAGCTTATAAATAGTACGAGTATGTACGTAGTTATGTACACTGGGTTAGTACCTCAGTTTTCGTCACTAGAATTGCAGCTGAATGTTTGCAAAACGAATGAAATCGTTTAAAATATTTCAAAATGCAAATCGGCACAATGATTTCTTATGCAACTGCAGACATTGTGATTTGAAAAGTAGGTCAATCAGTTTAAAGGGAAAAGGCTTTGTATGCAAAAAGAGATACTTAAAGCACGAAATTTTTTGAACTGATTCAAGACTAATATTGCATACACTAGTACCCGTGCTATAAGAAAAAAAATTTAAAAAAAACGTGGTATATATGTGCGTATTAAATGATGACTGCATTGAACTTTTGGAAAAGTAGACTTGCATTTCCAGTGAGAAACTTCTTGTGGAATGTTGAAACAGGAACGATTTGAAAATTACTTCTATGAACGCACTTTTTTAAGTAATTTAAATTAGCTCTTTTTTCCACCGATCGAGCTTCAAACGATTTTTTTTCTGGCAACACTGTCTAGCAGCCTTTTTGAGATAAACGAAATGCTTACAGTTTTGATAGATATCTTTGCAAATAGTTCAATATTTCAGCATGAAAAGTCATCTGTAAAAGGAACATACTGACTTTGCATTGCTTTAAGCCAAATGCATTTTAAAGTAGTTTAAATCAAATGTAGAAACGGGCAATCGACTTTCTGCTTGCATTTACACGTCTGGCTGTAGCTGAGCGTGCAAAGATGTTTGCTACAATTGGTCGCGGCCAAGAATGTCCATGTTCAAATCTCATTAGGCGGAACATTTAGTTTTAAATTTTTAATTTCGGTTTTTCTTAATTATGAAAAAGCATCTGTGAAGTGTAGAACGAAAGCGTAATCAAACGACTGACTTTGAAGTACTTTAATTCAAATGTGTTTTAAAGTAGTTGAAATCAAATGCAGAGTCGGATAATTGACTGATGCCTAGGACATAGCCATGTTAAAGTCAACAGTTCGTTCCAAGGAAGAAAGTCAGATCTTCAACTAGTTGTGGTGGATAAAAATCTAGTTGAACATCGATATTTAAACTAGTTTCTTTCCGTACTGGGGAGTTACATAGAAGAAGTAGTACCTGCATACTTAACTAAATTTTTGTAATTTTTGGATTATGACACTATTGAAGTAAACGAGCGATATGTTCTTGAACAATAGCCATATAAATCGAAGTTTCAATCTTTGCGCAATATTAAAAAAAAATCAAAAAACTTTCGTATGAGCAACACCTTCTACAAAAAATTGCCAAAAATCAATGTGAAATCTAAAGCTACATCAAACCTGCACTTGTATTTCTAAAAAATTTTATTAAAAAGCTCTTAATTTTTACGAAAGTTTTTTGATTTTTTTAATATTGCACAAAAATTTAAACTTGGATATGGGTTCTCTTAAAGCACAAACTATATTTTCATAAAAAATAATTAAAATCAAATAATAGTAAAATAAACTGTCAAAACTTTCCAATATGTGAGGATTGTATATTTATGATAACCACTATGTGTTCGTATAGTTAAAAACTAAAAAGCTTCTTCATTGCGAATAGACTTGACATAGACTTTATAGGCATTAGTATTTATGTATTAATGCATATTTAATATTTTTTCCCACTATAAATCTATATTTTTAATATATGTATGTATATGCAATCGCTGCACTTATTCAAACTTGTGAAAAGTTGATTTCAATTCCATTTGATAAGCACAAGACATACATAAATCAATTAAAACTGTGATTTATGGGCTGCTCATCAATGAAAATCGCGTATATGTACAAACAAGTGCATTCATAGTATATGCAAAATAAGAGTATAAATACATACTCAAGCGATTACATCATAAACAATACGTTTCGGATGATATACTAATGAACCTACATACACACGTATTCAATTGACCACATAACATTTACAACCTTCTAAAGTTTATTAAATCGTTTTCTAGATGCAACTAGGAAACTCAACTAGACTATATCCGATTGTAGCCGTCGCATTTCTCCATTGCTTATTTACTTTTTAGTCGATTTTACTTCCACACCTGCTTGCACAAATGACGGAAACTGTAAAAAGTAATCGCAGGGAAGACTATCTTCATTTGCCGATAAAAATAAGTTCTCTATATGAAATAGCTACGGTAATCTGGAGATTGTTTAGATTTTTCTTAAAAGTCTGAAATAGACGCCCCATAGTGAGTGATTCGATAGAAAGAAGAATATAGTTGAATATGCCAGACTAAGTTTAAAAAAATATGTCAGACTAGAATTTGTTAAACTTAAATTTTTTATCGCTTTTGGATCTTAAAAAATTTTATTTTATTTTTTTGTCTTTGCATGAAATCTTGCTTTGCTTGTTTGCTGGGTATTCATATGTAGCTGCATACTTTTAATTTGTTTAATCATAACTATATATCGACTATCTGCAATAAATTACCTCGATTGTTACGCTCACTTAACAGCTGACAACACGCTTCTATTCGGCTATTGTCGGTAAGCTTTTCTGTTTGGCATTTGACATTTTTATAGCACTTTTATGGTGATCACTGCTGTGATGATCAACTTGATCACATCCGAGCGCAATTACTTATTGTCCGCATTTAAAAGTTGTTGTTGTTAGAACTAAAATTAATTTATGTACGAAAATGAATTCCATAATTTTAGAGCAGAGATGGACAGAGAGAGCTTTTACTCTGCACGCGTCTATAAAAAAAGTATAGACAGCTTAAAAGAGCTTTGCGCGCGGGCAAGGCAGTACCCATAACCGTTTTAGGGATAAATCGATACCACCAAGGTATTACCCAAATCAGTACTTGTACTTGTATCAAACAAGGTATCGATACCTACTCAGTATCGGAAAGGTATCGAGTACTTGTACATAGAACTACGATTTTGCAAATTTTTCAAAGTTATTGAATTTTTTTCACCAAAAATATGCATTTTTACAAGATTATTTATCTTCTAATATTTTTTCATACAAAAACAATAGAATACATTTTTACAAGATTTATATATACCTAAAGTTATTTCATATAAATTAAGTTTGAGTAAATAATTCCTTTTTTGTTATATTTCCCCAAAAAAAACTCGACTTTTCCAAATGTTTTCCTGAAAGGCGAGATTTTGATATACGGGCATGTTCTGAAATTCCAAACTTTGAACCCGACTCGATTTGCCAAATATTTTTTAATTTTATAATTAGTAATTTTTTATCGAGTAAAAAACTACTTGGTAAATTGAGAAAAGTATCGAGTATGTACTTGGATTTACTTGTATCGATTTATCCCTATTTAGAATGGCTACTTGCGATTCTGTGGCAGTTTTCGTCATAGCCTATCGAAGTTAGTTAAAGTTGTACCTATGTCCTAAAAAGGCATCTTTCAAGAGAGTTTCAAGGATCAATCTGGCACAGCTAGAGAGTGTTAGTACATACCTCGGCCTGAAAGTCTGTGGGCTAAACTCCCACTACAATGTAAAGTTCGGTTTTGTGTTAATAGGCAGTCGCACTTGCTCCGCCCTCTAACTTTGACCCGCCTGTGTACAACTGTCTATATCTGGGGTAAAGTTGAGATTAACCATTTTACCAGACCCCTCAGTCTGGGATTTTAACTTGGAAATGCCTGCCAAAGCAGTTTTTTTTATCATGGTGTCAGAGAACGCGCATGTTCTGATCCTGGTATTTTGCCTGAAATACCTTGATGTTGCGTATGAGTAATATCATAAGATATTTGCATTTGCAAATTCCTCGAAGCTGACACTACTTGAACTATAATATGGAGTGGCGTGCAACCCTACAGAGCCGCGATTAAGCAAGTTCTCATTGGTCAAGTAATAGAGAGCATATCGAAACGAGCTGGGTCAAAGTTTCATCGAGTAGGCGGCCGCCACAGTCGAGTGTTTAGAGCTGCGTAGTGTCTCCCGGTATGACTTAAATTCGATTGCTGGTCCATCCAACTTTCAAAACAGTTTTTTTTTAATAGCGGCCAGCACTAGCAAACCAACGAGTGTCTGCTGCCACGAAAAAGACCTTCCGAAATTACATATCGTCACCTAAGGTTGAAAAGGTGCCAAGTCCGTATTTTGAAAATTTTCAGGAGAAACGAAAAGTCGATGTAGTTTCGTATTACCTGCCATTCTGCATCAAAAACTATATTTAAAAAAAATGGACTTGGCACCTTCTAACCTTTAGGTAGCGATATATCTCTGTCAGCCTGACCTAATCAAAATACGAATGTGGGATATTAAAATTTTAAAAATACTCTAAATTGTATGCTATGTGCGCAATGCTCTCATTTAGTGCTTTTAATAAAATCATACCTCACTAAAACGGTCACACTTAGAATATTTGGCAATGACAATGACACTGGCAATTATTTCTTGTCATGAAAATACACTCGTTAACTGAATTGTTAGAGTCAGACAAAATTTTTTTTTATCATTTGCAGTGTCATCAAATGAAAATGAAAGGATGACAAAAAAATTTAATTTGTAAATGCATATGTATGTATGTAGATATTAGCGGGCAATACGCCAAGTAGACAAGTGGTTAAAAACTATGCATATACAGGTACATTAGGGTGACTCGATTCTTTTTTACTAAATCGTATATTTTCGGATTCTACTGATAACACTGTGCTACAGCCGAAACCAGCCCGGACTTAGTGCACATTTTCCGAAAGTATACCCATCCAGTAGTAAAACACTCGATGGATTTGCAAAATTACTACTAAAGTTTTCATCCCCCGGCCTAAGTAGTTTTAAAAAAATTGGAAAAATGGCTAAAATAAATGCCGGTTACCCAATGTCTGGTTAATACTAATCTGCGGTTAAACATCGTTATCGACGTCTTCGCCTCCATGCATTCAACATTATATAGTAAAACTTCATGAGGAATATTTTAAAATGGACATTTTGACCATTCTTCAAGAAACCCCGCAAAAAGCAGATTTGGAAGGTCGTTAGATGATTGATATATTCTAAAAAATTATTATTCAGAAAATTTTACTAGGGGTCGTCTCAGGCAAAAATAGGGCATAGATCGGAAATGAGTTTCGAGCCTGCGCATTTTTAAGGGGAAAAAATACCTTTGCACAAAATTAATTTTTTTCACCTTTTCCTAAAACTTTTGATTTAAAAATTTGTATGTTTTAGTTTCTAATATATTTTTTTTATTTGTTTACTTAAGCACTAGTATTTTTTGCAATTTATCCGGTAAAGTAAAATTATACTTTTGTAATCAGCGTGCCATTTTTGTATTTGAGTGAATGAACATAAATAAAATGAAATTATTTGTAATAAAGAAATATGCCCATCTGTTTTGTCAATATTAAACTTAAAGGATTAATAAATTGTAAAAAGTGTATACATGAATAAGAGGGTGTGTATTTAATCACAAAAGAACTCGATATGGTAAATCAATTAAAAATGTTATAAGCTGAAATATAGAAAGCTGAAATACCATACGATTTGTCGAAAAAATTTCATCCGAACAATTTTACCCACCCTAATGTACATACATACGTACTATTATATACATATGCAGTTCTATATGTAGTTTATGCATAAAAATATATACAGACAGAAGTAGTAACGTACGCATACGTAGTAAAATCTATAGCACATGACAGTGCAAAATTAAAGTGTAAGATTTTTTTTATTATTTTTGTCCTCTGTGGTCAATTTAAATATCAAATATTTGAATTAATTTTTTTTTTGTGCTGAAAACGAAAATGAATTCTAAGAATTTTCATTAGTCCCCCAGCCATTTGTAGTCAATTAAAAATTACAATCGCTGCCTGAGTGAGCAAATGACTGAGGAATTGTGAGTGTGGTGAGTGATGTCTGTTTGGCAGCTGCCCAACCGCGTTGAATTTTGTTACATGACATAATTGTGTTTATGCTGTCATTGCTGTCTTTTTAATGTCACTTTTATTATTTTTATTATCATTGTTATTTCTGTTAAATTAAATTTAGTTTACAAACCATTTTTTATTTTTTTTTGTTATTCTTTTTAAATTTTCACAAATTTTTGTTTACATTATTTTATTGTTGTTGACAAATTCCTCACCAAATGTGAGTGAATCAATTGCCATTGCTTTGACTTCGGTTGCCCATTTTTGATTATTTGCGTGTTTGTGTTTAAATTGAAATTGTATTGGTGGCAGTCATGGCAATGGAAACAGTGAGGTTTTTAATGAAGAGGTTGGCGGCTATTTTCTGCCCATATATGTACTGTTATATACCACTTAAAGTGACAAAAAAATAATAATAATCATCACCACCCAAGTAGCTTAGCTCAGCTGCTCCTTAGGTGTTTTAGTGTTTTTTGTCTTCGCCATCGCACATTCGCCCGTTACAATAATTACACTCGTACATTTATACAAATGCAAATTTTGTGCATATTTTAGGCATCACCCTGAGTGACTATGTATCTTTTCACACTTTAAATTGCTAGCGCTATTTTTATGAGCAAATCAAAATTCAAATTTCCTCTGACATTTTTTGACAATACAAACGTCACCTCCATCTCTCGATTTGGTTTTGGTAGCACGCGAACTAGTTTAACTTGTATGAAGTCGTCTATTTAATAGATGTTCAGCGATTTGAAAACCGGTCTGGCCATTTCATTGTGCGCAAAACTATCAAAACCCTATAGCTATGTTGCGCATGCGCACGCATACTACAGTTAGGTGGATATTGGCTACTTAATCAGCACCTTGCTGATCTAGGCTGATAATATTTGCATATGCATATATGATATATCTACATACATGCATATGTAAATAAGTATGTATGTACGTACATTCATACGCATTTTCATCAATTGGTGTTGGCGTTCACTGAACTCTTCTATGGCCTGATGTTTGTCAGCGATAACCGCAGTTTGCCTATAATAAAATTAATTTAACTCTTTGGGGTGCAATAAAAACATACCAAAAATGAGAAAGTTCAACCAACGCCCACACATTGAGGCCAGATAAAAAATACAAAAGTGCCGCTTGCGCGAAAAATAAATTAAAATGAAAAAGTAGAACACATTTAATGACGGCAGTTAAAAGACAATTACGTACATATGTTTTGTAAACAAAAAACTTCTTCGACATTTTTTGGCGAATTTTAAAATTGGTATTTTTATTAGCCCTTCAATTGCCATAGCGGTTTTATCAGGCAATATTTTTGCTGATAAATAATTTGAAGAAATAATGATATTTTTTAATTCCTAGGCTTTTATATTTTACGGACAAAGAAATACCTGGTCCAAGCCCTCTCTATCTTCTTCTGTTTCTTATTTTGAGCTGTAACTGCCTAAGCAACTTTGGCCGAGTTCAACAAAGTACGCTAGTCGTTTCTACTATTGTAAATGCCAAGTGAAGTCAAGTCCTTCTTGGTCTTTGGATTGAAGTGGGGGCCTCCCTCTTCGTTTGTTACCAGCCGTTTTCGTCATTTAAATGAGGGTCTCATCGAAGGCATTATTTTCGTTATTCACTGGAAGGACGGGTCCCAAATCCAGCGCACAACCTATTTCTAGGAGGGCATGGTTTCTCAGTACATACACGTTTATTTAGCGAGCCGCTTGTTCCAATACAACCACACTTTCTGGCG
Organism: Rhagoletis zephyria; assembly: GCF_001687245.7. Taxonomy (NCBI): domain Eukaryota; kingdom Metazoa; phylum Arthropoda; class Insecta; order Diptera; family Tephritidae; genus Rhagoletis; species Rhagoletis zephyria. The sequence goes on from NW_016167729.1 coordinate 18,694, forward strand.
AAGAGACGTGGCAGACTTAAGTGAGCTCTCAAACCGAATAAGTCGGAGTGGCCCCATCGAAGCTCCATCTCTTTCTGCCGTCACCCAAGGTCCAGTCGGATTGGTTACCGCATCTCGCACATGGGTTGCTCACAAGAGTCAGTATTGCGTATAGCCGTGCAACTGTAACCGCATAGCCAGAACAACGACTATACCCCATTTTAAGAAGATTGCCTCGTCCGAATGAAAGGCGTCCTGTTAATAGTTATGCAGCTTTATGGGCTGGTATAGCCATCCTAACAACCTTTGGTATAAAATATACACCAAGTGCACGGACTGGACGATTTGAAGCTGTTAAAAGATTAGATAGCGTATCTACTCGTATCTTATGACATTGCCACAGTACTGGCAGCAAACTATTTGTACAGAGACAGTTTGATTGTCACACTCTCTTCCCCTTCTTTCGAGGCAAGGAACTTTGTAACCATCACATGATTTCCATGGACGTGAGTCTCAAAAAAAACTAAAGTAGCTTCACTCCGTGTCTTCGTTATTATCAGGGCCATTCTCCAGTCTAGCTCTTTGCTTCAGGTATCAAAGCTTACAGAACTCAGTAAACAAATCTAGCTGAATTCCTTAGCTCAACCTGTTGTTAACCAAAAACACTCCACACCTTTTATTGTTGGTCATTTGACAACCTCATAACTCGTACGTGCTGGCAAATTAAATTCTCTAAAAGTTTGTATAATTTTATTATGTTTTCGCCATCAGCTTTCCACGCTCTTAAGTTTTGCTTGGACAATAGTTTGCTGTTTTGGAAATTTTTTATTTGTTAATGATCTGAAATGGAGCACCTATTTAGCTTAGCATCCACCTTCCTCTTGCAGTTACTCGCCACTTACACCAACCATTAACCGGTCATATTCCAGCGTTCATTCACTTTTGTATAAATATTTTGAAAAGTTTCTGTTTGTCATAAAGCTTTTGTCCATTGGCCGATTGCTGTGCATTTTACTTCTTTTGATTGATTCAGCTCATGTGCGAAGTCTTTTGCTATATATTTTTGCTATATTTTATTTTGTTTGTATGTATGTATATTTTGTTTATATATAACATGCATGTACATATTCTGTATGTCTCATGACGACGCGCAAGAATTTCATTCTTTAATAATTTTGTTTTTTACTTGAATGAAACTTTTATTATTTTTTACTTTGGAGAGCGCTGGTAAGTGTGTTGAACAGAACAGCAGCAAACTCGTTATATCAAGTAAGCAGGGACCGAAAATAACAGTTATTTTTTTCGATGTTGAAAGTTTCGATGAGAAAGTTTTAAATGTACCTTTGATCCCAGGACCTCGTGGATAAGAATCCTAGATTATTTTTTATTTTTGAAACTTTTTAGGAAAAAGTCCAATATTAGCTGATAAATCCGGACTTTTATTTTTTTTTAGTGCAGTAATAACAGTTAAACAAGGGGAAATATTTTTTAAAACCGAAATAAAAGTACCGAATGAAAGAGCACTGAAATAGCTTTCAAACAGAAATATTTTTTTATAATTTAATACTAAAGAAATTCATATACCCGACCCAAGGTTTGTTCCATGGTAATTAAACTATATTTTTAATTGAAATATTTTTCTCCTCGTTTAGATATTTCGGTTTGAAAGCTATTATAGTCCCCTTTCATTTTATCACAAATTTCATTAATTTGGATAAGCGCGATTTGTTTACTATTAGGAAAGGACTTTTATTCCGGCCTTAAAACAGTACGGGTTGACCGATTATTTTATTTTAAATAAAATTAAATTTAAAAAAAAAAATTTTTTACGACTTTTATTATAAAACTTATAAAAGTCCGGGTCCCTGCAAACAAGGATCATAATGTTTTTGGTTGACTTTATAAAAATTTAGTGAAAACCTAAATTTTGTCAAAATCGAATGCTCTGGACTTTTTTTCTTATTCAGGTGTTCTTCTTAAATATTTTCCATCCGAAGATGAGTCAATCAATCCTAATTTTAAGTAAATTTGTATGTGTCATCATATTTTTTTCTCGAACTCTTGTTTATAGAAAATGTTCGCAAAAACTAGAATCCACATTTTCTAAGTTGCAGACATTTCTTTAGAA
>NW_016167730.1:0-20799 GCF_001687245.7 Rhagoletis zephyria
AATGTTGATGTCGATATTGATAGGTGACCTACCCAGTGAGGTTTCGGTGGCTGCCCTCACTCAGCGTTGGAAGGAGGCACACTTAAGTCGCCATGAGACCATTGCTATAACGTAGGATAGGTTCTCATTCTTTCCTTTACCTAAATAGGAGTGAAACCAATTCGTTATGTTCTGCACTCTCTATCTCCTCTACATCTCGGCAGTTGCAGCGTAAGTTATTGAACTGTAGACCCACCCATTCATTTGGCATGTGTTCTCATCGAGAGTGGTGTATAATAACCTCACTTTCATATCGAAGCTGTGGTAGTACCAGTCGGAGAAGTGGACTAGATCGTCTTTTATATAATTTTGATCAGATGTGTCGTACTACCCTACACGTGGGCTCTGCAGACCTTCTTCCTTTAACCTTTTCGATGAAGTTAACTTCCAGCCAGAATTTAGAAGATGATAGCGAAATGTCTACGTTGAGAGCGGCACTAATCGCAATATGGTTCCCTCTCTTTCCAATTAATTTTAGTCTAGAATTTAGTTCGAAAAATGTTTTGATGAGGGTTACCAGGGATGCCACCATATTTGAAAGTCGAATGTAGCTAAATTATACACAAGTTATATAAAATACGAAAGTATGGGTTTCAAACGAAACAGTGTAAAGAATTTTTTGTTTTTGAAGAGCACTGCCAGCTGGGGAAAAATTTTTATTCAAATTATTAATAAGTTAAATGAATTACTAATAAAATACGGGTATCAATCGAAATGGATATGAAAAGCATTTATTTAAAAAGCTTTTAGTTTGAAAATAGTTTCAAAAAGGAATGCCACCTGTTTGAAAAATCGAATTTATTTAACATACACACAAGTTTAATTGCATATTAGAATATGAGTGTCAAACGAAAGAGTTTTAAGAAAACTTTAGTTTGAAAATATTTTTGATTTTTTTTTTGAATTTTTGCTTGACATATTTATTCTAAGGTATGGTCCATGCTTTTCATAGCTTTTGTCCATTTCTGCCTTAGCCTAGTTCTAAAGACTCAATACCTAGACAAAAAAATTTAATTCACAGTACAATTTTAATTATAAATAATAAATTGCTGAATTTTTAAAAGCCTTGTTCAACTAATTGTTTACTAATTATTTTAGAAAATAAATCGCCTCACTAACTATTACGACCATCTTAATATATTACAAGTTTACGTATGTACATATGTACGGTGGCAAGAATGTAATTTGGGAAAGCAAATTTTAGCAAGTTTTTCTTTTTTTAAAAAATTATCATTATTTTTTTATGAAAATATAGCTTTTTTATTAAAAAAACCATGTATGTAAATCAAAATTTCAAACTTTGTAGAACGTTTAAAAGAGCTCAACAAATTTTAACAAATGTTAACAAAAAATTTTAAACTTTTTAATGAGATTTAAAAAAATGTTTTCAAGTACGCAGTTTTGTAGGCCATCAAATTTTAAATTTGAAGTACTTACTGTTGATTTTAGGCAATTTTTCGTTTCGGATATTTTCTTCCATCCGAAGTATGTTCGACAGTTTTTTTATATGGAGAAAATGGGTAACACCTTCCCTAAAAATAAAATGCTATTTAAAATTTGGACTTCAATTCAATTTGGATTCAAAATTTGTCGAGTTTTTATAAATGTTCTACAAAATTGCATACTCAGAATGTTTATAAGAAATCTAATTAAAAAGCTAAAAGTTGTGATGTAACTTTGTCGAATTTTGCTAATTTTTGTACAAAGTTGGAAATCTTTACTTACATGGTTTTTATTAGATAACGAGCTACGCTGTCATAAAAAAAAACCAAACACTAAATAATCGGAATCATTCCAAAACGTCTCTTCCCTATTTATATTTTCGCCACTGTACGTTCATATGTATGTATATGTACACAACTATTAAAGGTATGAATGCATGCATGTTGTTGTTTGTTGTTGTCTTTATAATTAATAGCAAATGAAATGATTTCGTCTAACTTTTCGCTTCAGTTGAATTTTAATATGTATGCAACCATATGTAAATGCACTTACAACAGCCGATGATAAGTTTCAATTGTTTACGTCAGCATGTTTAATTACAGTTCACCTTTCTACACGTCATCTAACATTTTTCAATCAAACAAACGTTGTATATATGTAAATGCCACACAAAAGCACGCATTGCCTGCTTTGGCATCCAACGCACATTTTTCTTAAACCAAAACGCCCACTTACACGCAAATGATTTGTGCGAACAACTTTATATGAATTAATATCTTCACAATTTTGATATCCTCCCTTTACTCCACACTTATTTATACACGTAATGGCGGTTGCATAACAAAAAGGGCGGCCTGAGCTGCTGATTTATTCCATTCGTGCCGGGCGTACGCGGCAGTCGCTCCCAACTGTCAATATCAATGCCATTTGTGGATGCATGGTCGACTTCCATTTACATATGCATGCGGAATATGTAAGTAGGTACATACATACACACGTATGTATGTAGGTACGTATATGCAGTCGATGATGCAGGTGGTGCCAATTCCAATGCCGGTTGTCGATGTTGTCGATTGTCGGCGCTACTGCCATATGACTGCATTTGCATTGATGTTACATTTGTTGTTGATGTTAACTAAGTATGTATGTATGTAGTATAGCGAGCGACCTTGATTTTAATGCTGTTGTTTTAATGCGCATGCGTATGGTAGTTGAATGAGCATCGCCTCAACGCACTTGTGAATTTGTCCGCAATAGCATTACAAGCATTACATTTTGCATTTGCTCACGCATTTAACGCTTGTTTGTAAACAGAAGTAATGGGTTTTTATTTGATTAGTCGCTTCAATTGATTTATTTTTTTCGAAGAGTGTTAGCTGCTTTTGGCCATTTATTACAGAGATTGCGCCATATGCCTGTTAATGAATGAAAAATACTTCAACAGACTAAATTGTAAAAAACATAATTAAACACTTCGTCTTTGCCGGCAGTTTCAAACACCTGTGAGTAAATACATATGTAGGTATGTAAATAATTGATTAGCTAAATATTAGGTAGGCCTTAAAAGTTTCATAAGTGCCGAATATACAATGCGAAAAGTCTTTTTAAATTATACATTTTTGTCCCGCAAATAAGTATTTGTTTTATGTTCTTGACCTAATTTTTCTAGCTACGTTTGTATATAATTTGCAGCAGAAACCTCATTTATTGTATTAAATTCTAGTGAGTTATTTTAAAGCAAAGTGAAAATATTTAAAGACAGACGACAGCATTGATCCAAAAGCACTGCAGTTAATTTCCGAGATAATTCCGAATTAACGAGATGATACGGATTAAATCCTGCAACTTCAATTCAAAATTAATGCGGATTCTATGACAACACTGGCCAAAGTGGCCAGCCTTAGACTTCTGGCCTTCTCTGGCGAAGAAAGAAGCTCTGCGCAAAAATACTATGATATAACCCCCACGCTTTACAATTATTTATTTTATTAAATGAAGTTATAAATAAGCTTTAATTAATATATCTGTCGCCCATACTGAATCCGCCATTTTTAATTTATGAACATCTTCATCATCATGCTGGAGTTACATACTTCCGCTCCCAACTCAAATTCAACTTGCTCTCAGAAAAATAATTTTGGAAATTTGTTCCACAAACGCTAAAAGCTATTTAAATATCTTCAGTGTTGCCACTACTAGCATCACAAAATTGTGTTACGAGAATATACGGAAGGAGCTTAATTGCAAAACGGAACTCTCAAGGGATCCAAAATTTGAGAACTTCTTTCTCTAACAATATTTTCCTGGTAACTTTCTTGGTTAGAGCTTCTCATGTGGAAGATTTAATACGTAAAATTATAACTTCAGAAACTATTTATGAGGCCTCCATTCAAATCACATCACTTAAAATCAGGTACCGAAAATAACAGTTTTTTAACAGTTAAACTTGGCCAGGTATTTTTAAAGACCGAAATAAAAGTCCTTTTCTAATAATAAACAAGCCGCTTATCCAAATTAAATAAGTTCCAAGTGAAAGAGGGCCAGCTTTAAAATTGAAATATCTAAATGAGAAATCTTTCAAAAAAAAAAAAAATATATTAGTTAATTACCATATAACAAACTTTGCGTCATGTATATGAATTTCTTTTGTATTAAATTATAAAAAAAATATATATAAGTAGAGGTGGTAACCTTCGTTCATTATTTCTGTTTAAAGGCTACTGTTTCACTGCTCTTTTATTTGATACCAAATTTGTTTAATTTTGGTAAGCGAAAAGGACTTTTATTTCGGACTTAAAAAAATATTTGGCCAAGTTTAACTGTTAAAAAAAAAAATAACTGTTATTTTCGGTCCCTGCTTAAAACTGCTTCGTAGGCAAGTCAAGGTGTCGAAATACCGAACACCGAATACGGGACATTAGAATAAATACAGACTATTGACGAAAAAGAGAACTGTCGCGTACAATACAGGACGGATGGCCACCATATTTATAGGCCACATTTTTATGTGAAAAATACGCTGATTTTTTAATAACAATATGGGCAACACGGTTACCAACGTCTTACGATTAGGTATTTATATTTTCAGGGAGTAATTATATTAGTAGCCTATTATAAATAAGACGGCCACTGTGGCTGAGTTCGACCCCTAGTCCAGGAAACATCTAAATTAGAAAACAGTTTTTTCTAACAGCGGTCGCTCCTCGGCAGGCAATGGCAAACCTTCAAGCGTATTTCTGGTATAAAAAAAAATTTCTCATAAAATTAATTTGACGTTTGGAGGCAGCGTAAAACTGTAGGTCTCTCCATTTTGTGCAACAACATCAACATGCACACCACAAATTGAAGGAGAAGGTCGGCCAAACATTTAGCAAATTTGTAAGCACGAAAATATTAATATTATTATAAATTAAGCGCACAAATTACATATAAAATATATTAATTTTGATTTAGTTATGTACAATATTATGTAATCGCCACATTTTTTCATACTTTTTTATGACAATTTAACCGGAGTTGATCGGAGTTCAAAAGTCTATCGTCTAAATAAATATGTAGTAGGCAAAATAAAAAGCCAAAGCGGAATTCCAGGAATCACCGTAATTATGAAAGCAATTCATAAATTTAAAAAAAAAAAATCTATGCATGCATAAATAAATAAAAGAAATCAATTTGAATTGTGTTTGACAATAAGTGTGAAGAGTCAATGGGAATCAATTTGGATACGCCACATATGTACATATGTATTTATAGTATGTAAATGCCTGTACGACCACGTAGTATTGTTTTTTTTTTTGGCATTCAAATGCGTGGCTGGTAGATATTAATAATTTATGTACCTAAGTATGCGTACACATCAAACCACTTTTGATATAAATAAAATTATTTATAGTATATGCTTGTGTAAATCTATAAATGGTCACCAAAGCTCTTTATTGTTCATTGTGCCATTTTTTCTTTATCTTTTTCACAATCATTCATACTTTGAGTATTTATTAATTTATTTGATTTTACGCTATTTGTTCCCATATATGATTTTTATTTATTATGTTGATATTAGGGTTATCCTTACCGAGTTGTTTAGCTAATTAATAAATTGGATGTAGCTGCGACCTAGAGGATCTTTTTCCTCTTTCCCTGGTACACCAGCTTGGTATCACTCGCTGAGCTGCACTCATAACGTCTTCGTTGGTAGTTTGGTTAAGAGATGCCAAACATTTCAAACGGGAACAAAATTTTTGCGAACCTTCTCAAAAAATAAAAATAAATAAATAAAATAAATATGAGAACAAAAGTTTTAAGAACGTTCTCAATAAGAACATAATGACAGCGCAACTCTCGGAATCGTTTCCATTAAAAACGAAAGTATTGAGAAACTTTTCAAGGAGGATCAAATAAGAACAAAAGTCTGGGGAACGCTCTATTAGAGACGTTAAATTTCAGTGAGAACCTTGTTTGTTAATTTTAAGCCAGAAGATAAAGCTGGCTCATTTCAACTTCCAGAACTTTTATTATTAGGGTAAACTAATGTCCATTTATGGAACATTTTTTATTTTCTGTGGAAGACAAGTTCGTGTCTTAAGTCTTCGTTCGAATGTTCCGGGCACCTGTGTTCCCATTTTCCGCCCATTAAAATGTTCCCGAAAGTATGGTTCGCATTTTGTTCGTTTTGGGAACATTCGGCTGGGTATATAATTCTCCTATAGAACGTTCTCTACTGTCTTGTTCACACTTTCATTCTTGTAAAAACCCTCTCGAAGGCTTTGTGCTCATTTCGGTTTGAGTTTTTAACCGTTTTAACAACATTTAGGTAGTTTCGATCATACCTTTTGTTCTCGGTCCCTACAAAAAGTAACACAAATATTCGTATATGTATAATATTGACGAATTGATTTTTCCAGAAAAAGTAAAAACTAAAGAAAATGGTCAGATTCCTTTTTCGGACATGGTTGCATTTTGCTTACTATAATATATGTAATTCCAAGTTGACCGAGCTTCGCCCGGAGTGCATATACTTTTTAAACTTTTCATGATTTGGATAGCTTTAAAAAAATATTTTGGAAATAAAAAAAAAAAAAAATAGGATTTCGATATATATTAAGCAAATTCCTTATTCTAAAATTTATGTGGGAACCCTGTTGCAAAATACTCTGGAATGGATGGTACATATCTTTTGATCGTATATTTACTGCGTATACATAAAAAAAATGTTGATTGCAATTAACAAAATAAAAATTTGTATTACATAGAAACGTGGCAACCCTGATGGAAAATATTTTCTGGCTAAAGTTCTTAACAATACCTTTCATTGGATATCCGTATTGCGATGTTTTAGATAAATTGTGTAGAATCGAAAATAAGTGGCAACCTTACACTATTATCCTAAGCGATAACAGTTTGTATATAGGGAAAGCATTGTTTAAGAACCTTCTCTTGGTACTCATAAATAGTAATATTTTACCTTTTTTTTAACAAAAAATTAAATAAATATGCGATTTAAAATAGGTGGCAACCCTACTAAAAATATTTTTAGTTATGGAAATATTAATATTATTATTATTAATAAAATACCTTCCATTTGATACCCATGTTTTAATTAGTTCGTAACAAATTTCGAATAGGTGGCAACCTTATACGAGTCTTCTCGGGGGTAATGCCTATTCAGATAACCTTAAAACCCAAAACATCATCGGTGTACAAAATTTCATCGAAATCGTTATATATATACAAGAATTGCTCGCTTAATATAATAAGATATCTACGCATATTCAGAAATTTTTAAGGTTAAAAGGTCTCTGTTAATTACATACATATACATACTTATATATATTAGGGTGATCCAAAGCTTTTTTCCCGCCAACCACCAGAATTGAAGAACTAGGAAAATGAGGGGATAATTTTTTTTTTTTTGTATTTTGAAGTCGGTTCATATTTAAACGTGCCGCCGGGCGCATGATGAAAATTGATTTTATTGTAGACTACTATAAATTCGATAAAAGCAAATATGTTGTGATCGAATAAGATTATTTCCCTTCAGAGATATTCGTAAGTTTTGGGTGGTGGCAGCGGGAAAATCCCAAAAAGTTAATTTTCCTGTGTAATTTTGGATCACCCTAATTTGTATTGTGTATTTACAGATTTCTTACGTGTTTTACTTGTTTCATGTTTGTTTGTGCGATTATATTTTTAGCGTTTATTTCACCGTCATTGCCATTGGTGTTACTAGATCTCACTCTCTTTTAAGCAGCCAAATTGCCGGCCCCTTAAGGCAACACAAGCAAGGTAGTCAGGCTGTCAGGTTTTCAGGTTTGCAGCCACCACCAGCAGGCGTGTGTGGGCCGCTGCAACAATTTAAAGAATCCGTAGCTGAGGCTGAATTTAAATCTTGTTTTATGGACTTAGCCTTAAAAGCAAAATCAAAACCAAATACACACANGCCGGCCCCTTAAGGCAACACAAGCAAGGTAGTCAGGCTGTCAGGTTTTCAGGTTTGCAGCCACCACCAGCAGGCGTGTGTGGGCCGCTGCAACAATTTAAAGAATCCGTAGCTGAGGCTGAATTTAAATCTTGTTTTATGGACTTAGCCTTAAAAGCAAAATCAAAACCAAATACACACACACACACACTTATACACATATATGTACATACACAATCAAATTTAAAAACAGCAAAACTTTGGTGACAAGCGACGCCTTTTAATAGCAATCTTGTTGACATTTTCAATGGCTGCGCTTAAAAATTTTATGTTTACTACATGCTCAATCGATTTATTTTTGGTTCTTCGACACTTATTTTCTGTTGAAAACAAAACAAAATAAAAAATCGATGGTCACTAGCTGCTGCAAACACATAAAATTAAAGGTGCTTTAAAAACTTGCTTAAAAAACTACTTATGTTGTTTTGTGGATTTTTATGGGCATTGTTGTTGGCCATTGTGACCAAATGCGCATAGGCATATGTAAGTGTACATAAAAGCGCACAAGAGTACATATGCACATATGACAAGTGTACTTGCAAATGCTTGAGATTAATGGGTCATTTACTGCCATCACGTCCCAGCTAACAGTTTGCCCCGCAAAGTGAAACATAAACGCTTGGTTATACATACCAATGTAAATAAATAAATATTTGAATACATATGTACATTAGGGTGCATCAACAAAAAGAGTTGCGTATTTTTGACAGGAATCATAAAATCTATTATATTTCGAGACTTTCGCCAAAATATTTCGGAAAAATATTAAGATTTACATGAGCGAGACCGATTTGAAAGCACCTCAAAAAATTTCGTTATTTTCATTCCTTACACCAATTTTTTTCATTTTTATTCAGTTTAAGTTAAGTAAGTTTAAATTCTGCTATTTATAATTTAAAAAAATATATATATATATTTCAAAACTAATTTTATTTATAAAAAACTAAGTCTTAAAATATAGTAAATTTTATATTTGCGTTGGAAAACAGTATAGATTTTTTTTGCGTGGACGGTGATGCACCCTAAACTACATATGCACATACATTCTTTACGATTTGCGCATCTACGCGTGCGCAATCTGTCGAGAAACTGCGTGCTTTTTTTTTAAATTTGTAAGTGGGAGTGTCTTATGGAATTCCGCATAGTTAGTTTTTAAGACTTTTTTTTTTACTTTTTTCTTGTTTTTTTTTACCATTGCGCAAAACGAATGCGTATAAGTATGTACTTACTTCTGCGCGCGAATGAATTGGCAGAAAAATGTAGTTGAAGGTGATTTTATGCGAATTCACGATGCGTAAAATGCGTTTTTTCCTTCCATTACTTTAATTGCATAGGTCAAATGTGGCACGATTAGCAGCGAGATATGTTTTTTTTAATGGTAAAACATTAAATTGGTTATTTTAAAGTCATTGTACAAATCGTGTTATACGCACTCATTTAGCTTTTTGGGTTGTAAATGCTTCTTCTTGTATACCATTGAATTAAGTGTGTATGTAAATATGTATGCATGAAAAATGTGTGTCTAAAGTAAATTTGTACGGTATTTTTAACATTATTTGATTAACGAAAAAAATTAGCAACACTTTCTTTTTCAAATGTTAGAGTAAAAAAAATTTTACAACTTTACATTTTTGCAAAAAAAGTTTTGTAAAGCTCTGGAAAATGTGAGTTCCTTTAAAAAATTTGCATCTCTTAATACTTCCTCATTTTCTATAAGTTTAATATTATGTTCAAATTGGCCCCATTTAACTTGTTAAATGAAAAAGAGCTTTTTGGAAAATACAATCGTCCACATTGAAAATTTGCAGTTAACTTTGACGGTTATCAAATCAAGTTTTTGTGTTTGAATTTGTTTTGTGTGAATGTCTGCTTCATGATATTAACGCATACGGATTACTTAGAGACTTCAAAATGTTTAGTTCGTATGCGCTATTTATCTCTGCGTACGATGAGACCTCATGGGAAATAACTAATTACCGCCTTGGCCTCTTTTTTGCATACAATTTTAATATTTTTTGATAATTTTTAATTTTCAATATTTTTCAGAATATAACTTTTTTGATCGTTGGCGTGTCAAATGAAAGCTTTTGGGCCTTTCTGATTGGCCGGAGCAGAAAGCTTTCTGATACAACTCTGCGCTGAACTAGTTTTCAAACAGTTAAATGATTTAACTGGTTCAATTTTCCAACAACAATTGCATGCGATTTAACTTGTTTATGAACTTGTTTTTTTTTTTCATTTAACTAGTTGAAGCCCATTTAACATGTTTAGCTCGTCAATTTGAACGTAGTATAATAGTGAGTTGCTTTTTGAACAAACATTTTTTTTCGCCAAAATAAGGTTTATTTCTCAATATAGTCTCCGTTTACCATGATGCTTTTAGTCTAGTTTTTTCCAATGATTTTAATGAATTCTTCAACTGACTCAAATCTGTTACTGCCCAGCCAAGCAAGAACTAAATCCCGAGAATGTGTACTTTGTGGTAGCCGAAATTTGCAGAGTTCTAAATTTAGTTGTCCTATTTCATTATTTGCGTTCTTTTCGGAAATATGTGTGCCGAGTCTCGCCTGCTGATGATAACCATTGCTACTGACGTGACCGAAGTTTCCTCTTATATTGACGTGTAGTCTCTCAGACACTAATTTTCCAGACCAAAAAATATACATATATTTGATATTTATGAATAAACTTTTTTTATTAAAATTCTATCAATATTTTAAGTACTCATTAAGTAAACTTTATCTCGAAAAATAGGCTTTTTTAGTAATCAATGTTATTTAAGCTCGGAAAAAATGTCGAACCTTCGGTGTCTGCCAGACTACCCGTCAGTCGCAGAGGGTGCAAAACTACCAGATTATCAGTATCAGACTTAACTAAAGCTGCAACTTGGTCAATTGGTATAAATTCAGCGTCTAAGTTGCTTTAAATATACTCCGCCTCCAACTCTCTTCTTCGAACATTAAGCCATTTGCATATCCTCACTGAAATGGAAAAATTCTTGACTAATAATTTTTTTTGCATAAAACGATGTGGGGATTTGTAGTTCAATGAAATCCATCATATCAATCAAAAAGTGAATTTTGAATTTAAATTTTGATTTTGATTTTGTATAAAAATCAACGGTATTTTGTAGCCACTTAAAACTTGCATTTTATTATAATAAACTTTAAAGGGCTATAAAACTGCATACCCGAAATTTTGCTTAAAATATTATTAGCTTATGCACTGCAGGTCATTAGGATAGTGCAACCCTTAGTTGACATGTTTTTTAAATTTGTATAAAATTTTTAAATTCAATTTACACGTAGAATATGCTACAGGTTTTATAACAAAAATTAATGAATTAAAAAAAAGGAACACTGTACATACTGAGTATAAAAAAGGGTAGTCTAATCTAATGACTGAGAGTGTATGCATAGTATATTGAATTAAGTTTTGAATATGGAGTTCTTGTTAAACGAGTTAGGTATATAAACTTTAGCCGTACAGATAGTAAATAGTACAAACAAAAGCAAATATGACTCAACCAAAAGAATCAATAAATATTTCCGGTACTTTCTAGCATGACAAGTATGTTTGTATGAGTGTAAAAAAATCTTGGAATCTTTTTTTTCAGCGTCTTCCTAAACAGCAACGACTGAATCAACCATTTTAAATATATACATAGAATTACTCACGAAGTGCACCAACAGCAATTAAAAACAAATATAAAAAGTTTCCCGCCATTACAAAAAGCTTTATCTTGTCTTAGTGTATGTGTTAATTTCCGCAAAAAGTTGCAAAAGATCGCGAGCCTAAAAATATGCCTCACTTGAAATAAAGCAAGTGATCGTATAAAAAAGCGTCTTTCATACGACCAAAGAAAATTGTCAGTACATGTGTGCTGCGTTTGTGCATAGAAAAAATGAATAGCCGCATTAAACCAAAAACCAGCAGCGCTTTGAAAACAACCAAAACGGAAGAAGGAGATGCAGCAAAGCAACTGGCAAAGAAAGTGAAAACGGATAGCGATGCTGATAAGGAGCTGGTGAGTAGAAAGTTAAAGAGAAATTGTAGAACAAAAAAAAAATATATATATACATATACAAATATATAAATTAAAATTACTAACATCACGCAAGTTAAATAAACATTGGAATTTATTTTAATTTTGATTTTTTAATCCATTCTTATATTTATGGAACAAAAAGTTTAATTATTAATTTACACAGAAATTTCACACTAAAAGTGCTGGTGGCGCAGGCAAGTGTGGAAGCGAGTGATAGTTGTAGTATTTTTTTTGTTTTAACAAAACTAGTGCATATACATTAATTTGTTTTGGGGAGAACGAAGCATTGCATACAAGGTTTTTATTTTTTTGTGAAGTTAACAAAGAGAATCAATAACAATTGAAAACCTACACATGTATTGTGAGATCATCTGCTTGCCAATAACTACTCGAACTTCGCATACAGTAACGGTCCTCCGCCGCACCACACAACCAATTTATCGTCACGCGAACTAATTCATCGGATTTTAAATATACATACATATGTACTTATGTGCATACATTAGGAATATCACTTTTTTCTAAAATTAAATATACATACATACATATGTCCCCATAAGGAGAGGATGAGAATTTCGTTTTTAAATCGAAGCAAAACTCCATACACATAAGAAGGATTCGATCTTTATTAAACAATTTCGTATTATTTTGGTTTTGACGGATTTTCGATGCCTCTTTTGAACTTAGCAAATTCGCCTTTCATTGAACATAAACGAGAAAAAAAGGAGTTACATTAATTCTTTTCAAAATGAAGCATTTTTAACTTCCCTTGCTTTCTATATAAAAATATTAGATTTCATAAAAATTGTATGTACACTAGGGAGCTTCTTAAAATCTAAATGGGACACACCTTCATTTCGTTCAGCGTACAAATTAAAGACATCCACGAAAATTTCTAAGTTTTAAAATAATTTTTAGGGGTTGCTATCAAAGATTGAAAAAATGAAAATTTTACAATTTTGACATATTTTGTTACAATAGTAAAAATTAAAAAAATCCATTTTGAGCGCAAAGGTCTATATTAACTTTTCCGATGGGTTTATCATGCAATCCAAAGACTGTTAATTATTTCAGTTTTTTCGGAATAAATAAAGCAATTTGCAGACTTTTCCTAAGTTCTAAATAAAACTGGATAACAAATAATTACCTTGAAAACTACGAAGAGATTCCTGTGTATGGGAAAGCTCAAAAACAACTGAAGCAACATATGTCTAATTTGTCGAATTGTTTTGGTTTTCCACCCCAGGAGCGACGCTAAAAAATATTTAAAAATTTTGAAACTTTTTCGATGCCTTTATTTTGCACGTAGAACGAAATGAAGGGGTGTCCCAAGCAATATTTCGGTATTGAAGTTTTAAGAACCACCCTAAAGTGCATATCGACTGCTGAGTGGAAGATCGACCTATCTCGGCAGCCAGTTCGAAAACGCCCTATCTCAAAAAACTTTTCAAGAACGCCCTATTTCAGAAATTTGTTGAAAAACATCCTATCTCAGAATTTGGTTCAAAAACGTCCTACCTTACTTCAAAATGTATTGAAAATGTGCTGATAGAGGGCGTTATTTTAATCGGCAGCATTTTTGAAACGAATTCTGAAATAGGGCGTTCTTGAGATAGGGCGTTTTCGAACTNTGGTACTGAAAAAGCATCGGAATTGTTTGTCTCAACTTTTGACAAAAATGTTATTTTGGTTGGTTTTTCATCATTTCCCATCCTCACTTCATAGACATATTTAATTGCAGAAAAAAGTCATATGCCTAATGTGCATACATTTGTGTAAAATTAATAACACTTCGTTCAACGGCTCAGTACTATTCTGTTCGATTAAGCTGAGCTTAGCTCAGTTGAAAACGACGCAATGTGAACTTGAAAAAGTGTAATAAGCGAGTTATGTATGCTAGATACATACATATGTATATACATTTATAAAGTGTGTTCAATAAAAAAAAAAAAAATACAAAATAAAATAACAATAAATTATTGTAATTCTTCGTGTCTTTGCACACTTAAATAAAAAATCAATTGCGGCTAAATATTAGCTCTGATGGAAAAGAATTTTTGAAAAAAAGGCAATAAAAATTAGCAAGGCAAAATAAGGCGGTGGCATAAACAGTTAACTAGCGTGCCTTGGAAATCAAATCATCCGCAAAAAAATATCCTAAAAATGTAATTAATAGTGAGGTGGTGAAGTGGAAAAAATAAGTAAATATGTATTTGGAATCAGAAACCAAAAAGTAACACAGCAACAACTATTTAACGTGACTATAAATATGTTTTTTTGTTTTTTGCATCACTCAACAATCAGTCATGGAAGTTATGGGTGTATGACAACAGTGGTGCAATTGAAATGTGTGAATGCTTAAGAGGAAAAAATATGTTAATATAACCGGCCGGTGTATTTGATATTTTTGCTAATAGTTGTGCCTTTGTAAAAATCTATGCATGACTATTAGGTAATGGATGAATATTGCTGTTTACACCTCGTCTTTGTTGAGTGGATGGACATAAATTTCGCCCCCCTCCCCCCCATACATTGGCATCCATACCTCAATTGTACTGTGGAGGTCTGTTACCAGATTTCCATATCCGTCTTTGCCGGATTTAAAAAACCGGTTGCCTGACTGCCTCGGGATCTGAACACTTTGCTACTCCCGGGGCTTTAATTTTAATTTCTCTTTCGGCGGCGTCGAAATATTAACGCGTCAGCATTGCATGGGTGTCAAGGCCATAGTCATATCGCAGGAAGCTGTGTAGCTGATGAACTGGCCTCGAGTGTTAGTGTCCTTGACTACTCGTGCACTTCTGAAAGAAAAATGAGCCTCGTGTGAACTCAGCGAACGCTGGCGGAAAACCAGGGCGTATGCGCGATGTAATTAAATATCTCACCGGACCCCCTGGGTATCACCTGCATGAAGGACGACGAGGTGGAATCATCTCAACACTTCCTCTTAAATTTTCTAGATAGATAAAGGCACACCCAAGGGAGTACGATTCGCATCGACAAACAGTCCCTTAAACTTACTTGTATTCCCATATTGTTTCATATTTTTCTTTGCGCTTATAGGCTCAACGTCCCTTCGGCTATGATCAAAAACTAAAGACTTGTTCATCTACAAGTTCGAAATTCGCACACCCTGAATTTCATTCAATTGCGACTTGGATTTTTTCCAAAGCCATCAATTTTAGATAAAGCATTGGTTATGATAATCATAAATATTGTTTGCTATTATATGCAAGAGAATTATTAGAACTGGACTAGGCAGTTGCTTTAGAGACTAACTTCTATTAAATTATTTATTAGTTTATAAATCTGTATTTTACTCGAAATTCCTAAAAGATTCTGATTCGCGTCATCGTATCTATTCTAGCTCTCATTTGCCAGTCAGCTGTAGGCCTCTGCTGATAACGCCGCGAAATATGGTATAAATAATACTGGTTACTGTTATGTATGGTTTTACTCATAAAGCAAATACTTAACATTATTCAGACTCTTTTTACTAAATCCAGGATTTTATTGTAGTTTTTCCTGGCTTCAGTCAAAAATCGTACTCATCAGTTTGTTTTCCGCGAAATCGTCAAATAAGTCCACTGTTCATTAACAAAGCGACTGGCTTGCTGAATTGTGTATACGAATTGCCAGAGTCTGCTTATTCCGTTTTTATTATTCTACTCTTGTTGCATAAGGCCAGAACGTTTTGGAGAGGCAAAGAGGGCAGAGCTTTTAGCCTAATGATAATGAATACTGACAATCGACAACAAGTCAAACAATTGGCACGATTAGCCCCGACAAATATTCGATAAAAAAAAAAACGGCCACCCCACACCCGCTAGTAACAGGTGAGCACCAATACATGCAAACAAATACATATATACAAAAACAGCAAAGCTTAGAAAAATAGGAGGAGTAGGAGGAGTGGGACGTGTGGGAGGTAGAGGCACACAGCCCAGCTTGCCAACGGCAAAGTTAATTAAAAGCTCATCGCACAAAAGCACACACATTTTTTTGAGAGCGAAAATACTTCCTATGTAGAGAGAGAAAGAGCGATAAACCGTTAGCGCCACTTTGAAGTTGTAGTAAACTTTGTTAGTAAATTGAAGTTTGTTGTTGAAGTTTTTTGTTCGACTGAGTGGAGTCGAGTGGAGTGATTATTATGTTGCATTGCAGTTAATGTTTTGTTGGGCACTTGGGGTGTTGCTGTCCGTTCGTAAGTTGTTGTGCTGCACAAATCGCAACAGATTGTTGAGGTACGCGCGCGCGCCAACTCGCAAAGTCGTCAAGTCGCACATTTTTACATTTTCTTGCAATCATTTTTCTTTACGACGTGCATCAAATCAGCCGCGCGCCACATCAGCTCGCGCACTCCGCATCCCAACTTTTAACAAAATTCATTCATACGCAAAGAATTTTCGAAATAAACGAATACCATTCGCGTGTAATTTTATGTTTGCTGCTGGGGAGAGCGGGCGGGCGTACATATGAACGTTTTCAGGGTGGGGAAGTGAACAAAAAGTAGAGACGGTAAATCAGTTGGTCACACAACGCGCGTGCAAGCAGTAGTCGCGTCGTAAAACAACAAAGTCATTTTACTGTAAATAATTCAATTAGACAAGCAGATATACATACATACATACAAACATACATACAAATTGCATATTGAATTTCGGTTTCGATTTCATTTTCGATATTTAGCATTTTTTATTGAGAGGAAAAAGCTTCCTGTTCTGATATGCATATTCTTCAATCAATGCATCAGCATGCTTGTGTACGTTTCGTTGTATTAGAAGAAGCTGTCTATGTGCTGAAAATGATTTGAGAATTCAGTGGAAAAGTAGTGCGCGTGTGTTGAGCGTGTGAACGCGGAAAATTAGAAATGTGAAGCGTTTTCAACAGCAAGGTGGAATAGAGAATTTTACTATTTTATATTATCGAAATTAAGAACGAAAACGTTAAAATTATACAGCTTTCAAAACACATCATTATATTTTTGGGTTTATGCATTCAAAAGTTAAGATGGGATGAGTGTGTGTTCAAAATATATATAAAATCTTGGAATGGCTAAATAGAACTTGTATGTCAGGGAAAGAAAGGATTAACCCATCAGAGTCAGGTAAAAATTAAAAAAAAAAAACTATGATCAGTGTTGCCATTTTGATACAATGGTATCTAAATGGATCGATCTTGCTTTAAATGAATGCATCAGTATAATTTTGGATACTCTTCCAAATAACATTTTTCCAAAAAACTCGGATTAGAGGTGAATTCCTTTATGAATTCGCTTGGAATAGCGGCTTCTTTTCGTGAGACATAAAACTCCTTTTATGTCTGTGGATCACTATACTCGAATTCTCCAATGGGTTCTCTTTTTATCAAATTCAGCCAATTATTCGGACTAAGCGAAAACAGATCTTTCTGATTTTGGTTAGAACAATCATTAGGGGTATTCAGGTGTTAATGCAAAATGAAATGGCAAAATTTTATCAACAACACACAGCCAAAAATCCCGCATCAGTCATTGCATTTTACTCCAAACCAACCATAAGCAAATGCAATGACTGATGAGAGATTTTCGGCTCTTTGTTATTGATAAAATTTTGCAATTTCACAATTTGCACCGCTGCAATTGTATTTCGCATTAACGCCTAAATACCCCTATTGTTTTTTCGTACGCCATTCATTTCTCTAGAAACTACAAAGAAGCATTTGTTGGACTTTCAACCAGTTTACCACTGCTAATAGCGCCATTATACCAATACACACCATTCCTTTGTTTTTTTGTATGGAGGTAACTTCACTTTTCATTGTTGCCCGCTGGATAATTTTTTTTTTTGGAAGAGATAAAAGATTCGGTTTAATGCTGGACTAAACGTACCGAGGTAAATGGCTACCGTGTTGATAAAATAAAAATAGTTTGCCGAAATAAGAGGGTTTTTTCAGTAAAAAGCCGCTGACTTATCACTCTGCTTTCGTACTCTATATAAATCATTTTACTTAAATACGAAGGTCAGGGAGCATTAGGTCTCAAGCTAAATTTTTTTCAGTTTTTGTTTTGTTTTCAGTTTTTGTTTTTGTGGTTTATTGTTATCTGTGGATAGATATGTACGTAGCTCTTACTTGTGATGGCCCACATATGTACATACATAATTCTAATATGAATATGTGAGCTTTAACATTTGCCAAATGATCTTTTCTGTTTAGGTTACGAAAAATTTGCCATTGAGATAGAAACATTTACATAAGTCGCTACTATTCAGTGGATACTGGCGGCTGTACCCAGGGGGTTAGAGGTACATTCTACCGAAAGGCCTGGGTTCGAGCCCTGGTCAAAGTAACATCGCAAAAAAAAATTATTAAATAAAAGGTCGCCCCTAGGCGGGAAACGGCAAATTTCCGAGTGTATTTCTGCAATGAAAAAGCTTCTCATGAAATCCGTTTGCCATTCGGAGGCGGCGCAAAACTGTAGGATCTCTATTTGTGTAACAACATCAAGACATAGGCCACAAATTGGATGATAAGTTCGGCCAAACACTTAGCAAAAGTGTAAGTGACAAAATATTATTGTTATTATTATTACTGGAGCTATATTTCTCAAATCTTACCTACGGAAAAATCTTTTACTAGAAAAGTTAATTTTTTTTTTTTTTTGGAAAATGGGCGTGCCACCTCCTAACAGTGGTGCGATTCTTGACGGATTTTCAATTTTTTTGTTTCTTTTTAATTGAGGTATGATTAAATCCTTAAGAGCTTTAGGAAGCTTCTTTTCTTAATTTTTATAGTTACGGGTTTAATTATAGAAAGAGGGCAGCTCATAAAATTTTTTGTTATATCTGCAGTTTTCGTTAATCGATCGGAAGAAGTGCTATATCATGAAATTGAATGGGATTTGCTCTATTTTGTCAATAATTGATTTTTCGTTAAAATAACAAGTTTTGGGGAAATTTACAAAGATTTAAAATTTTTTTTTTCGATTTATATTATAAAAAATATATAGAAAAATAACTTCTTAACATTTTTTTACTCATTTCAAAATATAGTATATAAACCAAAAAATATAAGCCATTTAACAATTAACGCCTTGGAGTCAAGCAAACAATTTTTTGAAGTAAATTTCGCATTTGCACCACTGTGCGTCTACTTATTATTTATAAAATGTGCATACATATGTATGTGTCCAAGTAAATCGGTCAATAACACCGCTCACCTGCCATATAACGGTATTTTTTTTTAAAAGCAAAATTGCTCGAATCTTATATATAGTGTAAAATTGGATTCTTTCAGTTTTTGGTAAATGCCCACTTACAATAAAATCGATCTTTCCTCAATTTGCTAAGCACAATTTTTTTTTTTATATCGGATAATAAATATACCTACCCTATAGAAAATTTCAAAAGTGCACAAAAACTCTACATTTTATGCGTTCGACCGCCAACTTTAAACCCTTTTTCACAACTTTAAACCCTTTTCTCACATTGTTGATTTTTTGAGTTACGACATTCTTCCTGCAAATGAGTGAGTACACTACTAAATCAACAAAAACTAAGGTGTGGAATACTTATACTATATCACAACCACGAATGGGTTAACTGTTCCAGCACTTTGACCTGCACTTAACTTTTTATAAAAATTACTCCTAGAAGCGTAAACATAAAAAAATTATATAGGGTAATATAAGCAAGCATGGAATATATACGTACATACATACATATGCATCTGTGTATGTAAATATAAAATCTAAGCTAAAAGTTAGCTTTAAAAAGAAATTAGGGAAATAAAAAATTAAATTACACTTTTCAATGCGCTGACAGCGCGAACAGGCGTCCTTGCGCATTATCATCAACAATATATCAGCAACAATTTCAGCGACATTGACATTGGTGACATCAACGATTGAGCCAAATTAAAAAAAAAATACAATAACTTAATGGCGATTGCTGCAATTAGTTGGCATAATACAAACATCGAAGCGGCCGGTGCGCTACAAAGCGCTGAATAGCGATGAAAATAAACAAATTAATTTCTATATCCGCAATGCTAACGTGTGATTGTTGGTTTTATTGAAGTAGTTACATGCTTAGTTGCACTTTAGAATGCCCTATGCTGTGGAGAAAATGTGGAATTTAGCATCAATTTGCTGCAAATAAAAAACAATGTCTGGCTTACAAATACATACACATACAAAGCCAATAAAAGCAGTTAGCAAATACAATGGATTCATTAAGAAAAACTAATTGAAATTTATTTTACAAATGCAATTTTGATATTTATTACAGTTAATTTTTTATTTTCGTTTTTTTCAATTATTTTTATTATCTTCCATTTTTATTTTTATTTTTATTTTTTTGGAATACCTCTTCAAGTCAGCTCCTAAATATTCGTTAAGCAATTTTGTTGTCGATTTAATTTTTCATTTAGCGTTAATTTTAGTTTCGTTTGCAATTTTTTTCTTAGCATCTAATTTATGCGCACAGCAAGTGAATTGTTGAATTCGCGCTGGCAGTTTCCCGCGCGAAAATCGTCAAAACGGCAAATGGCGCATACATATATATAAATACATATCTATTGATATACTTATGTATATACATATATACATATATATCAACTGTAAACGAATGGTTAGGTTCCCACATTATTTGTCCACCCATGCACACGAGCTTGAAAAATGCGCGACAGATAGACTTGAATGGAGGTGCATATATGCAAACACACACACACACCTCATACAAGCATATTTTTCTAATGCACATATATATACAGTATGTGGAAAAAATAAGTTTCCGATGTGGGTATATGAACTCAA
>NW_016167731.1:0-20797 GCF_001687245.7 Rhagoletis zephyria
TTTTAGAAAATAAATTAACTTAAATAGTTTGGCCAACTGCCACTCACAATGCAGAAATTTTAGCTTGGCGCAAAGAAGAAATTTACTTGAAAGAATGAAGAAACGAAACCAGTTTAAGAGTACTCTTTTTAACACCGGGAGAGGGCAATGAAAAGGCAACATTTGTTGTAGAAAAGAAAACGCCATAAATGTTTCTTTGCATTGAAGGCCGCGAAAGCACTAATTTTGTTCGGTGGTGAATATGGAAGATTACTAATGCAATTCTTCTTTCAGCAATTCTTAGAATTTTTAAACTCCAGTGATGTAAATTTATAGCTCTCCATATATTTGCACAGAAAAAGCGGTCATTCGACCCATTGTACATTGCCATTTTATGCTAAAAGTTATGGTTACGGTTGAATTGAAAACTCTGTTGTCTGCTTGGACTACCGATTAATTAAAGTTGATGAGCCACGCGCTGTGCTTGGACAATTAAATTCGTGACTGTCATACAACTGTGTACACATTCATATGTACATACGAAAATACAAATAAACTTTGTCGCTTTCCTCATTATTATTTTGATTGCATATGCTGGAATGTATGCATATGCATGTATGTATGTATCTATGCGTCCACAACTCCTTTGGGTATACCCGTCGACAATCGATTGTTACTNTCGAAAGCGTAAAAATGGTATTAAAATATGCTCATTGATGACATACACAGAAACAAATATATGTATGTACATTCGTATGTATGCTTGCACTTGAAAGTTTGTTTGTATTCAGCATATTAAATTTTAGAATTTTGAATTTTAAATTCAATTGGTTAGTAACGGCAGAATTCAATCATCGCAGGTAAAAATTAATCGGTTTCCCCAAAGCCACTCACTCTCGTGCATGGTAATTTTTGCTTTTATTTTTTTGTAGCTTTAAGTAATTTTTTGCAAACCCGATTTGGCAATGAATTTATGACACCGCTTTTATAATGCGATCGAGCTGATTTTAATGGCAAATTTAAAAGCGTTTGTAGTGATTTATGCATATACTTAAAATGCGATAAATTGTTTGTAGAACGAGCTCACATTTGTATGGCACTTTATATGTACGATTACTTTTTTCTTCAATTTCAGTCGAAAATCCATTATAAGGAAAGCAAAAAAGGACAATTTTATTTAAATTTCCTTACAAAGGGAATGAATACATTTTTTAATTTCATTTAATTAACTACAAAAATACACAAAATATATTTTGTTATAATGACATTTTTTTATTTTTTTAATTAAATTTTCTTTAATTTTTTGATTTTGTTGCTTAAAAAAAAGTCTTTTTTAAACTGATTTTAATTTTTAGAAACTTATTTAATTTTTTAATTCAATTTAATTTTCAGATTTCATTGTTATAAAAAGAAAAAATATTTTTATTTCATTTAATTTTTAGGAAATTATTTTTTCATTTGCTTAATTTAGTTTTTTTTTATTTAGTTTTCTTTAAATTCTTTGATTTAATTGTTTTAAGCAACAAAGTCTTTTTTATTGCATTTAGTTGTTATAAAAGTTTTTTATTTATTTATATATCTTTTTTTTTTAATACAATTTTCTTTAAATTTTTATTTTTTATAGTTAAAAAAATATTATTTTTTATTGAATTTAATTTTTAGAAAATTTATTGCTCAAAGACAAACAGTATAACGCTATGACCACCTCCTTAGCAGATCTTTCAATTAGTCTTTCGAGAGATAGAAAAGAGATTTCAAAATAGTTGACTTTTGTTTTTCGAAAGAATTTTGTCAGTTGAAAGACAGTTGCTGGAATTGTCCAGTTAGAGTCAAGAACACAGCAGCAGATAGTTTTAAGGTGGTTGCAGCCCTAAATGATATTAGCGCCGTCTTCAAGGTCAGCCTCGTATGGGTCCCGGGACATAAGAGATATTGCAGGAAATTGCATTATGCAAGTGACCAATAGGTCAGGGTTAGATGAGGGCACTTGTAGAACAACTGGCTTCTATGACCGCAAATTGATTACAAAAAAACAGAAGAGCAGCTTAGCCTCCCAAGAGAGCACATTTCCAAAGTCATGGCCTGTGTAACCGCTCATTGGCTATTTTGTAAGCACACTTCGAGAATAGCGTATTCTCCCATGCATTTTGAAGAAATTACAGAGGTGAGGAAGAAAAAGAAATATTGGAGCACTTCTTCTCCAGTTGCACAGCTTTAGCTAAGAGCAGAGCAGGCTTTTTGAGAAAACACTCCTTTAGCTCTCTTACGTAACTATCCGGTGTAAGAATAAAAGCAATCGTACGTGGTTCCATGAAATATAGGCAATGGACCTGCAGGGTCTTTTGGACTGACTACCACAAACGCTCCATAGCCCGGAACTCTTTTGGGTGTTGCAGCTCAAATAAAAAAAAATTTTCTTCAGGCACCTGCTATATGGCAAGATATAAAAATATGCTCAACGACAGGTCTAAATATTTACATATAATGTTTTCGTTTACAGTTTCCAGTATAGTCAATCTGCCAACTTCTTCACATAATATTTAATTTATCTTGTCTGCTGTTGTTGTGATCATAAAGAAAGTATGTTTGTAGTATTTTTGATTACTTGCACTGCATTTTGGCCACAATGAGCTAAATAAAAAAAAGCTGCCGCTGTGTCATAAGTTTAATAACGGCAGCAATGACAGTAGCTCCAACAAAAGTGGCAACATCTACTTACATACATACATTAAACGAGTAATGGGGTATGAAAGAGCTACATAAGGAAATGCAGTTTAACGATATGTCGTGTGAAGATTGAAAAACAAAAGCCACGGAAAAAAGAAAGAGTATGCGGCAGACAGTAGTAGACCAGTAGTAGTAGCCAAAAATATTTGTATGTAGCAACGTATGCACATATGTATGTATGAATGTATGTATGTATGTATGTATATGGTTGAATATTATATCTTTATACGATATCACAATATTATTCACCTACTTTTCAGTTATTTGCTACCAGAATTTACTGAAAAATCTAAAATGTTTACCAACGAGTGAGCGGTAAATTGAAAGCTCTGTTCTGCTTTGTTGGCGCCGTACGATATCCGACATCCAATAACATCCAGCTACCGCAGTGAGTTTCACAAACTTCAAACTCTGAACTGCACTTTTGTGAGTACGATGCAGCGACAGGCCATTCTACATAGCTGCTCCACTCCACACAGCATCGGTTCATCTCAGCGCAGCCAGTGTTTGCTGATGCTGNAGTAGCCAAAAATATTTGTATGTAGCAACGTATGCACATATGTATGTATGAATGTATGTATGTATGTATGTATATGGTTGAATATTATATCTTTATACGATATCACAATATTATTCACCTACTTTTCAGTTATTTGCTACCAGAATTTACTGAAAAATCTAAAATGTTTACCAACGAGTGAGCGGTAAATTGAAAGCTCTGTTCTGCTTTGTTGGCGCCGTACGATATCCGACATCCAATAACATCCAGCTACCGCAGTGAGTTTCACAAACTTCAAACTCTAAACTGCACTTTTGTGAGTACGATGCAGCGACAGGCCATTCTACATAGCTGCTCCACTCCACACAGCATCGGTTCATCTCAGCACAGCCAGTGTTTGCTGATGCTGCTGCTTTACTGCTTTCCATTGTTATGCATTGTGATTGTTTATTATTGTATTATACTTTAAGGTAGATAGAGGGATACCTATGGTTCTTGCGCCGCTACTTTCTTCGTACCTGTTCTTAAGCCTTTTTTTTGTGCTATAAATTTTATAGCCTCAAAATACAATACATACTTTATCGTTTTTGTTGTTGCTTATTACTTTGTTGTTTTCTTAAGCTTTTAGCCACAGCTTGAAATATGATGCTTTCACTGAGCGATTTACGCCATTTAACGGTTCGTTAAAATATCGTTTTACCAACTTTAACTTTATTAAAAAGCAACTAAACATATTGGAGTTACGCACTTGTATACGAGTATAAATATCTACACAGAGCCATATATATTTATGTATTTATGTACATTGGGGTGGACCAAACACAGAATCGGAATTTTGATACTTTCCTCCTCTAGGATTGTTCTACAACGAAACAAATATACGCCTGTTTTTTTTTTTAAATCAAAAAATATTTAGAGGTCATTCAAAGCGGTCTAAGTTTTTCATGTAATTTACATGGGAAAAAAGAACATTTTTCGTAGAAAGCTATAGAATTCCTGAAAATGAATATTTTTCGATCGGAAAACATAATGTCTCTTCAAGAGGTTTCCACTAATAATACTTAATTGTTTCTTATTAGCCCCCCGTTGCATTTTTTTTTTAGTTTTCGGGGGACCTATAAAATATTTTTACTATCAAGAATGGTTAAATAACTAATTAGGTGTTATTAATAAAAGTCTTCTTAAGATAAACAGAGTTTTCCGATCAAAAAATATTGAGGTTGTTCACGATTGCCTGCTTATCAGGTTATCTGGTTAAAAATTATTATTGTGTAGTGACAGTGTAGTGCGTGAACAACCTCATTGATTTTCAAGAATTCTATACCATTTCTACGAAAAAAGTTTTTCCCATATAAAATATGTGTGAGCAAAATTTGTATTGCCTTGAGCGATCTCAAAATATGTTTTGATTTCAAAATAAAAAGCCTAGGTTCGGCCAAAATATTGTTTTTCGAACTTTTGCTTGCTTGTGGTTCGGTATAATGTACACACAAACAAAAAATAATAAAGGGAACAACCACTCAACTTTTGTGTTCTCTTATCGAGAACTTTCACAGTTCCTATTTTTAACCAACTTAAAAAACGGAGAAGGTTATCAATTCGTCGGAATATTTTTTTTATATATGTCACCGCATAACTTTGGGCCACCTTAACCGATTTCGATATTTCTTTTTCCATCAGAAAGTGTGATCCTGTGCTTATTTTGTTTAGTTCCGATAGTTGGATCATGAAGAAATTAACGGTACACCTAAATGTTTATATGTGAATTGAAGTCGGTTGTGTCTTTTGCTTTTTCTGCCTTCTTGAAAAAAAGTTCTTCCGCTTGATTTACTAAGAGTATATTCTGTACAGGTCAGATATCAGAAAGTACGTATCAATCTTCTTTTAATTAATGTGAGAAAATTTTTCACAACTTTGTACTTTGAAAGTGATGGAGGATAAACAGCAGTTATAGCAGATATTGATGAGTATCGTAATTCCCGCCCTCGTCCCTGGTATAGCTGAAGATTATGACGTTCTATCGATCCGAGCCGATGGACACGAAACGAGGTTTCAGACAAGATGTCTAGGAGTTGTGGATAACGATACCTGATTGTACTCAACCGGGTACCCGCTGGCGGTGATAGAGCACAAGGAAGGTCTCCTCTGCGAGACCTCTGGGAGAGGAATGTGGCTTAGCTGAGTGTTTCAGTTAGAAACCCTTTAAGTATTTAGAAGAAGAAAAAACTTGCATGCGAACTAAGCGATTGAAGTTCCAAGGCAGCAGAAGAAGAGCAATAGTATTAAATTGCGATAATACTCGTGTCTATGAATATCAATGATATAACGTGCATACATAGAAGCACTCACATAACATTAAAATAAATATTATCGTGTTCACATATTCGTAGTGTTGAAATGAATATTATTACTGAATCATAAAATCAAAATAACCGCCTCTTATGTTGCCTCTTTCCACGACAACTGTTGTTGTCATTTCAATTTTGATATCATAAAAGGGAAAATCTTCACGATTGAGTCACATGCATACATAAAAAGAAAATCACACTTAAATATGTTTTTCATAGGTATTTCACATATGGCAGCCCAGCGGAGGAAATACCTACATAGAAGGAAGGAAGTAAGTTTTTGATTCAGATAATCATAATACTTTACCTAATTACTATTTCGAGGGCAGCTTAATGAAAAAACCCCAAACTAGTTCTCAATGCCAGTCTCTAACATATCAAAATACATATTAGCATAGAGATCTTTAACTCCCATGGACAATGTGAACTACCTCCACGTCAGAGAAGACCACAGTGGAAACAAAACGTCAGTGGCTTTATTATCAATATCGATGCCAATTCGAGGTGCAGTGTCCCAACATTTGTAATTTTAAGTAGAGAGAAGCTTCATTGTCCTGAGCAGAGTGAGCAAATCATGGCATGCCATTCGAGAAATCCGAGGTCGAGTACCAGGGAATATGTTTAATTTTCATTAATTTTGGGATTTTAAAAGATTTTTTTTTTTTAATTTTAGCATTCTGGATATTTTTCGGCCTACTTATAGGGTCTTTGGTTATTTAGACAAAAATAAATGCCGATAACTTTGTCAAAAAATAATTGATTTCCACCACTTTTTCACGCAGCGGTTAGTAATTGTTACCACTTCAAGTTATAATTGTAAAATTATCTGTTTTGATTTATATATATTTTTGTTTTTAATTTTGTTTCAAAGTTAAACTTTCTTTTTTTCTATCATATTTTAGTTCAAAGTGGCTTTTTTGTTGTGAAAATGTATGCAAGAAAAATATATAGTTTTCGCAAAATTTATAATTTCGAACAATTTTTTAATAAAAATAAATAAAAAATGTATAAAAATAGAAATTGATAAATTTACCATTCTATCTTGAAGTGGCAACAATTACTAATATTTGTGTGACATTTTCTTTTAAATCCAGCATTTTGTAACAAAGTTATGGGCATTTGAAAAAAATCCCTAGATATCGATTTTTTATAATTAAAAAAGCTCATAAGTCGGCCAAAAACTTTTTCGAGCCAAAAAAATATGGGTCTCATTATCCGGACCAACAAGCGTATTCCAGTTTCATCGAAATTAAATATTATGCCCGTACCTAACCGGTTGTTTTGAAATGGAAGGTATCATCTTCGAACAACTAAGAACGCAGTTTTAATACTTTTTACCCCTAGTTTCGTGGATGTATCGATTATTTTTTTTTTGTGTAAAATTGACTGTCGCACGTTGTAGTAAAACTAGAAGAGCAAGTACCTTGAATGTTTATAAATATGTACACTCGGAAATTTTTCCTATAAGGTACGTCCCAAACTTGCATATTTATTGGCTTCACACATGCGATTACATATTTATCATACACAAGTCATACTCATCTATCTATTACTGACCCACCGAAGAAGCGCGAACACTAAATTTGGATTACTCATTATTATTGTCATAAATTATTCATGCGCTAAAGAAGTAATAAAAATAAGAACAAAAAATAAGAACAAGGGGGACATCGAAATGCATGTGTGAATAAATATAGCTAAGTTCAATGCTGAATGTCGTTGCTACTATAGTTACATATATTTGTTTTGATACGATGCCAAGGCGGCTTATGTTCGAGTGCCTATGAAGTTTTATGCGAATGAGAATTTGCGAGCTTGCAAAATTCGCATTTGTTGACAACAAAGTGTTTTTAATGGTAAACAGTAAAAATAAATAAATAAATGAATAACATTTGAAATTAAAAATTGAATACATGGAAGGGCTGAAAACATCAAATATGTCATTTAAGCTAGGCGTGCGTGCGCTTTGCTTTGTGTGCTGCGGGTTTTAGTAGAAATAAAAACAAACGAAATTAAAAGTGAGGAAGAACATGCAGGCAGTAAAAATATTTGAAGTAAAAAAAAAAATAAACGAACATTTTTTACTATATGTATGTATGTATATATATTTCAAATGCCATGTGGGCGCACAAAAAAACTTGTATCATAAAAATATTTTATGCTCATAATAATGACACCAGATCTCCAGTAAGTAGAAACATCAAATGATGAAGTTTGGAGCATGTCGTTCGTTTTCGTGTTTATGCCTCTGCTTCTGCTTGTTGTATAGTACAACAAGAGAACATAAAAGCGCGTACCATCTCACAACTCACACATCTCATAAAGTGGACCTTTGCTACATACATTACCAGGCAGCAACCGGACTTTGCTGTGCGCTGCTGCTGTTGCCGTACCGAAATAAAAACGAATGGGAGGTCTGATGACTATCAAAGTGTGAAATCGCAACAACAGCATGTTTAAGTTCCATATTTTTCCTAAGCGAAAGTAATAAAACGCTACTAAATGAAGAATGAAAAATTATTACTAACAAAGGCGGACAGAAATTCAATTTAGAAGTTCGTAAATTTCAAACATGGTTCACACACAATTTTTGAATGCGTTTTAGTTTCGCGATGTGAGATGCGTTTGAGGGATATGCGCAAATAAAAACTTTTTTAAATACAGTATCGGTCACATCATTAGCACCCCAATTGCAAAGTGATATTGTTGGCCTTTTATATTTATTGCTTTATTTTTAAGAGTTTGCAATTAAAATATAGTTAATTTTTCAACAAAACCCACATAAACCCGGGTTTGAAACTTTGTAGAAACTCGTAAAAAAATTCAACAATTTTTCATCCAATATTTCAAGCTTTTTTCTCAGAAGTTTTAAAATTTTTCTGAGTACACAGTTTTATAGCCCATTCAATTTTAGTAAAAAAAATTGCAAGTTGCAAGTGGCTAAAAACTTGCGTTGATTTTTTAGAATTTGTTTGCCGAAGGTGTTGAGGTTTTCTTCCACATAAAAATAAATTCTGTGTATATGGAAGCAAATGGGCCAAAAAAAGTTCTAAAAAATCACCAATAATTTTTAGCTACTTGAAACTCGCATATTATTACACTAAAATTGAATGTGCTATATAACTGTATACACAAAAAAATTCTAAACTGTATTTCCATTAAAAATTTTTAAAAATATGTAAATAAAAATAAATGGCAAACAATATCACTTTGAAATTGGAGTGCAAATAATATGGCCTTAACTGTCTATCAAAGAAAGAAAACTGTTAAATTAAGTAAACACTACACAGTGAGGCCAGCAAGTGCTCGATTCTATTCTAAATCAAATAAATATGAATACTTCAACTGACACCTGATGCCAACAATTAAGAAATCATCGCATTGTAACAAAACGTTATAATTATCGACAACTTGGCTAACAACCGGCTGCCCAGCCATAGCAGCAGCAGCGGCAGCAACAACAACAATCATGGTTGGAAGGCAGGCAAGCGAACGTCAATAAGAACACTTCAACAAAGCTCAAACACTTATAAAGAAGTATACTCGTACTCATACTTCAGTTCAAATAAATATGTATTTTTGAAGAGTAGTTGAAGAAAACGCTTTGAGCTATTTAAATACTCGTACTTTACGCTCGCTTGAAGAAGACCGACAAAGCCACAAACATACATACCACATACATACATATTTAGCATTTGTTGGCGCTAATACGCGGTAGCCAACTCGGCCAAGTTGATGGTCTGACCCTTGCGTACGTACAACATATGCATACGTACATACATATATACATACATTTATAGTAGATTCAAACATATAATTATGACAACGAGTACATACACACACTCATTTTGTAGTAGATTTCCTTAAATGAGTATGTTTAGCTACTGTCTGCGCTGACTGACATGTCGGCTGTTTTGTGGTTTTATAGAGTTAACAAAATTAACAAAAACAAAATTGAAATTAAAAGCATACATACATGCACACACATACCCTCTACAGCAAAAAAAAAAAAAAAAAAAAAAAACAATTCAACACCTTCTTGAGCCATCATCATCTCCATGTTAAGTTGATGTCTTTATTTCATTACGTGGTGCGGAAAGTTCCTCAATAAGTGTTAACGGCATATACATATCGGTATGTACTCGTCCATATGTATTTTTCAAATGGCGTTTCATGTGCTCGCCCCTTTAATGTTCCATTGGCGGCTTTTACGCGAATGGCTAGGCTTTTCTGCTTGATTTCATTGAAGTAGGTAATATTTTTTTTGTTTTGTTTTTAATGTGAAGATTTAATAACATGTTAGCGTGTGGTATTTAATACATTTAGGCGTTTTCAGTTGAGTAGACATGCTTAGTGCCAAGAATTAATGGCAGAGATTTTCAGTCAAGAAATAAAAAATTAAGAATGCCAGCAGGAAGTAGACCTTAATAATTTGATATACTTTACTTCAACTCAAGTTCCATAAATTATATAAGTAGGAAGTTGCTATTACTTTTGAGTTTAAAAAATTTGCTCCAGTACCTTTCTCGATCAAGAAAATGTGACAGGTTTTTTATTTCACTCAAATTAAAGTCACTCAAAATTTCTAGGAAATTCAAACTTCATGGCTGATGTAGGAAGAATTAGGTTAGGTTAGAGCAATAGCGTAGGCATGATTTTGGGAACGGGAGAGATGATCTTTCGATAATGACTTAAGAGTAACTAATAAATAGCTACAAACGCCTGGCTACTAACTTGTAAACCCGCATAGCGTTAAAACGACCAAAATTGACTTTCAAAAATCTAAAAAATATTCCAAATGGTAGTCAGAGTTATATTAACTTAATTCACTGTTTTAAATAGGTGGCAACCCTCTTCAAAAGCATTTTCACACTAAAATGTTCCTAAATCGCTTTGGTCTCTTAAATAAAGGTCAGAAATAAATCGTTTTCAAACCCATTCCGGTTAATACCCATCTTTTAATAATTCATTGAGCTTAAAACATGGCAACCCTATTTTAACCCATATTCTAAATGTTCAGTCTAAAGATAACTTAACACTTTCGTTGGACACCCGTATTTTACATTTCATATAACTTATGTTTATTAAATTCGACTTTTCAAATATGTGGCCACCCTCTCCGAATTTTTTTTTAGCTAAAACCTTCTTAAATCTCCTCCGTCTGACATTGTGATTGAACGATGAATAAATTCAATTTGATTTTTTAAACATGTGGTAACACCACCAAAAATAGTACCGAAATATAGCCTTTACAAACCCCATTCAAATGACATCCATATTTAGTAATTCATTTAGTTTTTTAAGTAATTTGAACTTCACTTCATAGAGAGGTGGCAACCCTGCTTAAACTGCCCAAAAATATTCTTACTATTAAACTAAATGTTTCATAACACTCTTTCGTCTGTAACCCATATGGTAACATTTTATAGAACTTGTGTATAAATTAACTAAATTTGACTTTTTAAGCAGGTGGAAGTCCTCTTCAAAATATTTTCAAACTACTATCTTCGTAAACCCCTTTCGTCTGGCATCCATATGGTCATAGATATTTCTATTACCTACATAATTTCCTTAATTCAAATTTAACTTGATTTCTTAAGCAGGTGGTGAATTAAATTGTTTAAGAGGTGGCAACTCTTTTCGAAAAAGTAAAACTTTCTTACACATCTATAGGCCAAGCACTTTAATTTGACACCCCATTTTGACATATGATTAAGGGTAAATGACTTATGAGCAGCAGCCAGTGTTTAACAGCCTATGGCTATTGAGTGTAGAAATTTCAATATTGACTAATGAGCAGTGACTTACGATCAATGACTACTGACGCTTGCTCCAAGACAACAGGCGCGCCCGTGTAGCTAAATCTAAATCTGGACAAATGCTGCCGACTTAAATGAGCCCTTAAAAGGAATAAGTTGGAGTGGCCCCACCGAAAGCTCCTTTCTTTCTGTCATGAAGAAAGACTTCACATGGGTTGATGGAATACAAGTGTCGGTATTGAGTACCTACAGTGGACCTGGTATATTTCCTCAAGTGTTTTTGAACCGTTTCCAGGGTTGATTGATTCTCAAGGTTTGTAATCAGGAATGTATATATCCGACATATTAACTTAGCTCCTCTTCATTGATGACTTTTTTAACATAAGCCTGGTTCGAATCCAGGCAGTGGCTTTCAAGCAGTATCCCTTGGGGCCAGTTTTTCAGTGCACGCCCGTGGTTTAAACCAAGTTTAAACGCCCCATCTGGCCGGTTTAAGCTAAGCAGCTGTTCAATTTAAACTCAGTTTACTTAATCTAAGTTTAAACTGGCCCTTAGTGCCACAACTCTCAACGGCTTAAAAACTGTATAGCGAAAATAATGAACTATTCTTTTTGAATTGCTACACAGAGCAATAACCATCATCTATGTATATACGACTACAATAAACTAAACTTTTACGGTACGAATGTGTTTAAAAAAAAAAACGTTATGAACAGAGCAATTTCTACTGCCGAGGTAAAACTTGAGCTATAATTCACATTAAAGTGGTAGTTAAGGTGGGCTGAATAAAACGGCCATAGGAGCATTTAATGATGGTTCAACAGAAAACAAAAACCAAACAAAAACAGTAAGCAGTAATAAGGGGCCTACTGCAAGCAGTTACATATATGCGTGCATACATACATACATATGTACTTATACATAGTAACCGCATGTAAAGCCACGTCCAAGGGACCGAACAGAATGAGTAGCCTTTTTATGGCGACCGGCTTGGAGCGCCTCTATAAATGGCGGCAATTTACTCGCATAAACGTGCATTTAATGTGTGACATTTACGGTGCTCCATCGGCGACAGTATATATATACATATGTAAGTGCGTGAAGTATTTAAGTATGTGCGTGCATGTGTCTAATTGAATTTTCCGTAACTGCTTTAATATGTCTCATAACCGGACAATGTCAGAAGACATACACTATGTATGTATGTAGATATGTACCCTACAAGACATTGCTGAGCACTTTAGGCAAAAATTCTCACACATTTACACTTTTGTTTTTGTAGTACGGCATAAATGAGTAGTTTGACTATTAGTACTGAGGACTTTCTGATGACAACATTGAGGGGAAAGTACTCAATTTTTTCCCATGGCCTGAACGAAAATGAGGACTTTGATAAGCACTTTTGTGATTAGGAGTAATGATAATATGAGTACTCATATGATACTCAGCTGTCTTGTAGGGTATGTATGTACGCGCAAGTAATAACAATTTACATGGATTTCATTCTTACTTTATTTCAGACAGAGGCAGATACTATTGCCTTTTTTTTTTGGTTTTGTATGCATGTAAGAATGTGTGTACTTTTATGTAGTCTACGTTAGTTTTTGTGCACAATGTTGTTTAATTAATTTTTATATGGTGCACGCAAATTCATAACCTGCACTTAAGTGAATACACACACACACTAAATATGTGTGTATGTAATTTTCTTTTTGCTCCACTATGCACGCATGTATTCCACATTTAGCCAACAAGTAATGGTCAGCATGTTTCATGTATGTACATATGTATGTATGTATGTATATGTAAGTGTGTATGTTTTTGCATATTTAGCCTTTAAAATTGTTATTGGTAGTTTAATTTCTCATAAAAGTGTATACATTGTCATTTAATTTACGAGCTAACGTTAACCGAGCAATCCAATGTCATCTACCACACCATTAATAATACTCATATCACAATCTCTGCTACATACATACATATGTATCTCCTATGGCTTTCACCAATCTCTGCCGTTGTAATGAATGAAAGTGGCAACAATGTCCATCAGTAAAACACAAAGTTGGCAGTTATGGAGCATATTGGACCATCATCGCCATTTTGGGTATGTGAAAGCAGCAGAAACTTTGGGGGCGGGGGGGTAATGAAGTGAGGACATGCACAGCTTTTGTCAGATTTGTTTGGTGTTGGTGTGTTTTGTGTCGACTATGAATTTGAGTTAGGCAAATTGAATGAATTTTGTAAAATATTTACTAACTGAAAAGACCTAAGTTCAGAAAATGTAATGCATACACATTTATATGTACATACATACCTACATATTTACATACGTACATTTTGGGTATTAATTATTCAATTCTAGAGGTTTACATATGTTGAAGGGAGCCTTTTCATTGCATATAGTCAATTTGTGTTACAAAAGTTGTATTCTCTTGGCATGAAATGATGTGCTCAATATTCAATGCTTATTTATTTACTTAGACCGAAAGGAAAAAGCTCTCCCATCTCTCCAAGGGATTTCAGTCCAATCAG
This sequence comes from Rhagoletis zephyria, assembly GCF_001687245.7. Taxonomy (NCBI): domain Eukaryota; kingdom Metazoa; phylum Arthropoda; class Insecta; order Diptera; family Tephritidae; genus Rhagoletis; species Rhagoletis zephyria. The sequence continues at coordinate 13,845 of NW_016167731.1, forward strand.
CCTTCTTCGTTATTAGGAACGGGATCCCTCGTTATCGCCTATCGGGAGGTCAACATGTTTATATCATTGGTAGGTTGGTAGAGACCGCTCTGTACACAATGTGAGGTCGATTGGAAAGCCTTCATATATAAAACCTTCATATATGGGTGCCTTTCTCGATATAGGGGGCACCATCAAAAATATACTACCGAACTCAATAGTCAGATCCCTGGTTGAGTTTGGGACAATGCCGACCTTGTTAGGCTCATACAGCGCATAATAACATACAGAATTGTCGCAGCAGAGTTGGGTGTTGCCAACGTTCAGCGCAGCGTTAACAGGGCCACGCCCTAGGGTGTGGTTCTCTCACCTCTTCTCTGGATTGTGATCGTAAACGACCCTCCTTCCGTCGGAGACTTTCGCCTGGCGCTTTCTGATAGGATTAAGTGCTTGGACTTATTCTGGCTCTATGAAACCATAGCCAAGCCCATTTTGTTTTATGGAGTCCTCATCTGATGGAACTTACTGGAGAAGGCTACGCAGCAAGGGGCGAGTGAAACGAACTGCTCTCATTGATATGAATGCGGGGGTTAGGGCCACACCTACTCCGGCCCTTAACGTTATGCTTAACATAGCGCCTATCTATATCGCAGGTGAAGCGGCTGCAGCAAGGGCCAAATTTCGGGGTATTGGTTGCCTGACGTACTCAGGGTTTGGACACTCTGGTATTCTCGGGGGCTTCAATTTCTCTCCGGGTGACACGGATCAGTGGGTGCCTATTCTGGCACGAGCTAGCTCTTCCTCAACGCATATCCCATCTAGTGATGAGTGGCGGTGGTTGGGGGAGGCACGGGTTCCCTTTTGCACGGATAGGTCGAAGCTTGCGGAAGGGTCGGTGGAGGAGTCTTGCTTGAGGAAGCAGTCGATTGTCTGCTGTTAGGCGCAATGCCAGGAATGGAGGTTAACATCTATACAGACAGCGAGGCGGCAATCAGAGCCCTGTAGCTCGTTTTTGTAACTCTTCTCAATCAATTATTTCTCTACTGGTAGAGAATATACGTCATTCTCTACTACTCATTAGCAGTAGAGGACAAGGCGGCGAATTCATGTATGATTGCGAACCCGGATCTCTCGATCCTAGTGGGTGTACTGACAGGCCATTGTCCCATAGAACGGACCCCTTTTGTCACAACTATATGCGTAGGACGAGCTATAATCATTTCAGCATTTCCTCTTAGACTACCCAGATTTTTCTAGATTGCGGCTTAGGCACTTGGGTTTATACTTTCTGACATATCTGGAGGAACTGCCCGGGATTAATATTTGCCGCCTGTGAAACTTCGTTCTCGGCACTCAACGATTCTCGCTTTTACTTAGTAGTTACCGTTAGCAGGGATATCACAAAGAAACAACTTCCACGGTCTAAATGACCCCCTCAACAAGGGGCAGCCACCCAAACCTAACCTAACCTACTAAGGTGTTGTGTGATTTAGAAAGACCAAATTACATTCATTAATGGCTTTAATTGAAAACTGTCCTCTAGTTCCTTAGACCATAGTTTGAATAATTTAAATTTTCAATATTTATGGGGAGGAGGCGCTGCCGCAGTGGGTGACGAGATCCCGCAAAAATAAATAGACTGATACGTCTGGAAAGTCAGACACAGTAAACTAAACTTAAAAAAAACTAGAAACAAACTTTCCGTTCCGCAAAAAGAGGGGTCCAAAACCCCAGCGTGGGCTCAACACCCCAGCGTGGCGCGTCATATCGAGCACCATTGAGGACACCGGTCTACGCCTTAATGTGGGCATCCACGAAGACTCATTAAGTGGCGTCAGAAGGGCTGAATATATGCTAATTTACAAATTGAGCTTTGTCACAATGCGGCCTTGGTGACAAAACGCAGCAAACGCGAAGGAGGGTGCCAAATAGGAGACTGAGGTGGATGAAAATCCCCCTGCTCAAACAGAAGCAGATGACGCATCGGCCTGTCAGCCCCCAACTCCGACCCAACCTTCAAATGCGGGAGGTACCGCAGAGCAGGACTCGGCATCTCTCACGCAGAGTCAAGTCCTTTCTACGCAGGAGCTGCTGGAGGCTTCTATACCTGAGACGATGTGAGCTCAACGGGAGAAGCGAGGGCGACCTACGCAGGATATGCTGGAGGCTTATATACCCGAGACGATGTGAGCTCAACGGGAGAAGCGAGGGCGACCTACGGCTCTCGAACCTCGACGAGCAATGATGAGGCACCCACCGGCCTTGAAAGTAGCCCAGATAAGTCTGCATGATGCGATTGCAGCAGGTTCTCGACGGACGATCAGGGAGTTTCAGGAGTAATTTATGAACATGCAAAATAACATCCTATGTACGAAGTGAATAATTATGGAACTCGACATCGATTCATATAAAAAGACGCAGTTCGCTAAGAACAAACAAACGGTGCAGGAAGTCCCAGTAAGTTTAAAAACCAGATTATGGACCCGATTCGCGGCTGTTGTAGCAAAATATTTTAAAAACATAGATGCCAAAGATGACAAATGAAGAAACTAGCATCCCTAGTTAGGAATGGAAGTGGCACCAACAGCCATTGGCAAAAGTAGTGCTACAAGTGATGTAAGACAGTCTAATCCGACTGGTCGCAGGATCACAAAAGGGCAGTTCCCTTTCACCATATTTGGACTGTACAGCTATACATGGATTGAACGGCCTTAGTCTATGCAGGAGTTTGCGATAATAATGATAGATTGGCGCTTACAACATATGTTAGCGTTTAAGAGCTTCTCCTCGGATTTTTGACGTACGCCTTGATATTGTCACACAAAGGTGAGGGACCTACAGTTTTCCGCCGACCCCGAACGGCGGAAGTGTGATATAAAATTAATGAAAGCCGAGTTATGTTATCATGACACATGTGCGAGCGCTTAGGTATCGGTGTGATCCGCCCGGAGTAAAAAGAAGCGAAAGCCATTCAGGTAGTCTTACTTCTCAGCGAGGGGTGACAGCAACGTTAACTAAGGTTTCGTAAAGATGAAGGTCTACAAAAACAACACTGAAACTTAAGTAAAATATTTAGGTGGCATTTGCGGAAAATGAAGATGCGCTTAGCAATGATGAGTTAGGGGTTTTTTATAACTATCTATTAAAAAAAAAAATCCTTCGAAATTATTATTTTTCAATATCACTATATTTTATGGATTATTTTCGCACATTCCAGTGCATTTGAAGTGTAACAATTTTCGTTGTAAATTCCACTAACCAATGGTACGGAACGCAAATTAACCATTTGAGTGATTTGTCAGAAAATGTGTGGTTTTAAGTAGAAAACGTGACAAAAGAAGCTTATCTAATGAACTTAAACATATGTATGTATGTACATATATGAATGTATGTTTTTATGAAAAAGCATCATAGAGAAACATTTTTAAACTGCGCCCACGCAATTCTTTCACCCAACGGTAATTTAGCACATATCGCCCACACGCTGAAGCGACATACATACATACACATGTACGTACCCGTATTTACAACTTGCGCTTTGCCTGCCTGTCAAGGTGGTGACAACCGAAATGGAATAACATAAGGTGATTGATTACTATTCGCCATGCTGACATTTGACATAAAATTGCAACAAATGAATTTTTGTCAATGAACCAAATACGAAATGCAAATACACACACAAACGAGCTAGCGAGTAAATTCCACGGAACCGAAAAGCTTTTGTACGCAAAGTTTTCCCCCATTTTCAATAACTTTTCGTTTGCTGATTTGTTGTTGTTGTAGTTTTTTTTTTAATGTTTGCACAGCATGCGCGTCAGCGAAAATGCCAATATAAGTTGGCAAGACAAATGAATGAGCGTTTGTGACAAACATCGTAAATTTATTCATCAATTCACTGGACCGATGAATGCTGGAAACGAGACAGTCAACAACGAAATGACAATAACATGAAGAGCAATAACAACAACAATAGCACATTAGGTAGAGAATTGCAAGAAAGCTGTACAACAAATGACAGCAAAACGTCAACAAATTCATGTAATTCTTCGATAAATTGACGAGCGTTGCGACAACGCTGCCAAAACGAGGTAACTAGCTAAGTGTGTAGCCAAAAGATAGTTGGGGTAGGCAGGTAGGCGAATGACTAACTCGCTCATACGCCAATTTGGTGGCTTAACTCACTGTCAGTTGGAATAAGAGTAAAGACTTGTAGATGAATTGTTATGGCCAAAAGTCGATTGTTGTTGGGAGATAGTCGACAAACTGAAGGAAGTCTATACGGAACTATCGCTAAACACATTAGGATGGCTCATCAAAAGAGTTGCTGTTTTTCAATGCGAGCTACACGCTTTATTTTAGTTGGCATTGAAGGATGAAAAAAAAGCTTAAGACAGAACTCTCGACTCTTTGTGTAAAATGTGAAAACAAAATCATCTGCACCAACAAACTTCCACACTCGCTTATTAATTTTTTATGCCATCGAATACTAATTTTCGAACGGTAACCGTGGGCGCTCCTAATGAAGTTCCACAGATCTCTGGCGAATATGCCAAAAAGCTGCACAGGTTTTTTGGGAGAAAATTTGAACGTTAGTGAAGTTTGGTGTACGAAGACAAAAAGCTATGCAGCATTTCGAGGTATTAGCTCAGCGCCCACTAAGCCAACTTAAAGTCTACCTGTTTAACAGGAGTCCGCAGGTTTTCAAAGCAATCACTATACCTGCATAAAATAAATTTCGTGTAGCCTTTTGAAATCGGCGATCCTTGGCTTGAAAAACAGTGCAAAAATATGAAGGACTGTACCAACCGAATCCCCACCAACTCTAGCGAGCAGTATATTCACTGGGCCTTTGTTTGGTTGCTGTGCCACCCAATCATAACTTGAAATTTTGTATGTGGAGAAGGATCAACTCAAAACTATTACCGGAGTGGTTTATCAGGCAGCATCCCTTGAGAGTATGGGTGTGCGGAAGGACGCAATAAACGTATGCATAAATAAGCACTGATCCATATTTTCTTCTACCAAATTATGAAACAATGTCTAGAATCCGCCAAATGCCTGACCTGGCAGAAGACTAAGATAGATTTGCCTACAGTCTCCGACTAACACTCGAACCGAGCAGTTGTGTCCGTAATCTCACCCTGTTTGCAGTAATTAAAGTTAGAGAAATTGTGAAAGTAGGCTGAGTAATGTTTTGGTTTGTGTGGCGAGGAGTTAAATTTTAAATGGGTTTCTTGAAGGCAGACAATATGCGGGTTCCGATCTTTAATGAGGGTTTCCAGTTCTATGTAGTTATTTAGATAACCTTTCATATTCCATTGAAGAATATTAAGTATCATAACTAATTGTTTATATTAAGTAATTTACTACTTGGGTTATTTTGCAATGAAATAACCTATAGTACGGGTTCTTGTTGATCGTTGTCAAAGTTGTTAGTGTAAAGCTCTGCAGTCGCCGAGAGAGTCGAGGCTGTATCAACACAGTCCGTTTGCTGGAGGCTGAGAGGAGGAGAGTGATCTGCAATGTAACTATTGTGGGTCGAAAGAGACAAAGGGATTCGGCGGGAGTACGTATCGGCGATCTTGTGCTGTGTGCTGGCTAAAGAGTTTGTATTGGTTTCGCTGGAAAGAGAACTGTGGACTGAAAGAGATTTTGGGATTTGAGTGTGGTCGGTGGTGGGTTGCGGGGGGATGGTAGATGGTGGCTGTGTGTTGTTTGAATTGAGATCGGTTACGTGAGTTTCAGAGGGTATACTATTATGTGAAGCGATGTAGGAAGAGAGAATTGTAGGTAAATCGATAGTGCTGAGGTTGTTGCTGTTGCTGAGTATGGAGTCGGAAGAGATTTTAGAGCTGCTGGTGTGAAACACAGTATTTGGGCTAAGTGTATTAGGTTGAAGGGAGGGTGGTGGTGCTGCAATTGTGACTGAGGAGTATGTTTGCTTGTGGTTTATGCTTGCCGGGTTTTGGATCTTGTACAAGCGTCTAGCTTCTTTGAAGTCGCACTTGTTTTGTGTTTTTATTTTTAATATTTGTTTTTGTTGCAAGTATTGAGGACAGTCTTTGTCAGAAGCCGAGTGGGAACCAAAACAGTTCGCGCACATCAGGCGTTGGCATTTTTCTGGGTTATGTGGGGGGAGATTACACGTCTCACATGTGGGATTGTTGTTGCATCTTTTTAGAGTATGACCGAGCAGTTGACAATTACGGCATCGCATTGGAGTAGGAAAATATTCTTCTACTTTCAAAGAATACCAAGCAACGTCAATGACAGATGGCACTTTGTATAGGTTAAACGTTAAGACAATTCTGCCTGTTGGACTTTTTATACCGTTGCGATCTTTAGTAAATTTATAGACGGCAACAACACCCTGAGACTTAAGTCCATCAAGAATCTCTTTTTCACTTGTGTTTGCGAGATTAATGTCATAAATTGTTCCTTTACAACAGTTAAGAGCTCCGTGAAAATCAATGGAAACCGGACAAAGACCACCAAAATTCTTACATTTTATAAACTTTTCAGCTATTTTAGTAGATTTGGTAAGAACCAGAAGGCTCCCGTCACGAAGTATATTTACTGAAGTATATTCAGTGCTAATGCTGTCAAGTGCTTTTTTTTTAGCAAAAACGCTGTATTTAGAGAGTGGATTAGATACGTCAGTCGATTTGACAACAATAAATTTAGGGTCGTTTTGGTTGTTGTTTTTCGATGGTACAGGCAAAGTAGGAAATGCTTCTTTTGTAGAGTTGGTAGGTTTTTTGCGTTTAGATTTGGGGGATTTCAGCATGCTGTCGGCCAGTATGCCAAACCGATTCCCCGAGGGGAACGGTGGGGACACTTCCATATGATTGGTTCACTTCACAGTACACCAACAAGAAATTATTCACAGAAAAATAACTTACTTGAGAAGAAAATGGAAGAAATGAAAAGCACGTGAAATAAACACTATACGAAAATGATAATTAAGCGAGAAA
>NW_016167732.1:0-20784 GCF_001687245.7 Rhagoletis zephyria
TACCCGATCCTTAGAAGGTGGTGCCGCGGTAGTTTGCGCATATGACAGGCGCGGTTTTCTTGTAGAATGCGCAGAACTCACTTAAGTTCCAGTCATCTTGAATGTGTTCATACGACCATAAGTATTCTGCATAAGAGTTGATGCTCATTATCGTACTTGAATACCTAACTCAGCTGGCAGGTCGTCAGCTTCAGCAGCTTGGTTGCTTTTCAGCCTCGGACTTATTCTTCGTACTTTGCCACAGTTGCGAGTTGGTACATCGACTCCGTATTCCATGACTCGAGTTCATCATCTCTACTCGTTTCAGAGATATTGCCACTCCAAAAAAGTTGAGAATTTTTCTTCAATAACTAAGGTATGCTCTTCATATCGGACATCACTGATAAAATTTCCGGTTGTTTTTCTTGCCGGCCAGTATTTCAAGATCTTCGCACAAACGATTTCTACCTCACTCTTTATTGCGCAAATAACGTTTTTTACTTCATCGGCGCCCTATATTGATCCCATATATCGATGTTTGGTGCTTGATTTAAGTATATATGTCCAACTCACTGGAATTGTGCTTTTTCTCTATAAAAATATGATCGATTTGGTTTCTCGTCATTCCATCTTTTCATCGCCTAACTGTAACATATGTAAGCTCGAGTGTAAATATGTCAATCAATTGCAGTAGCTCATTAATATCAAACTTTTTTCTTTGATTAGACAGATTTAATATAAATGTCGACATACTTGACAAATGGAAGGATAATCAGTTGTTGTTGGTGCTTACACAAATAGCAATTACAAATTTGTATATACATACATGTGTACATATGTATAAATATATGTATTTGTATATTATTTTACCTGCATTCTGCATTCGTACACACTCTCGTTACACTGTGCCTCGCTTGATTGACCGCCAAGTTCATTGACGCATTTGAAGTTTGATGTTCAACCGGGCATAGATAGGCGCATCAGCGTCGAAGCTGCTAGGCGAATGTTCAATGATTCGAAATAATTTCTTCCCTGTCATTTTCATAAATTTTATGCGTAAATAAATTGATTGGAGCATATGCAATTGGTTTGTTAGACAATAATGCAAAAATAAGCGCCTAGAATTTATATTACAATTTGCATACCAAATTACTAATAATTGTTGCAAGACATATTATGTAAGTACAGATTTAAAATTTAGGAATTTATGCACAAATTCGCATAACGTTCTTTTCATATGTACGATCTGAAATTTATGAAAATAAGCGTGAAAATCTGCTTAATAAAAGTCTAAAAGAAAAAATAAGTTCGTTTGCCATTTTTCAGGCTTACAAATTCGTTTCACTGAGCTACGCTTTTTCACACATGTTCCCAAGTGATTGTAAATATTACACAAAAGTGCACACCTAAAATCCAAAGATGTGAGTACATATGTACACTGGCGATCAAAAGTGAGTGCATGGTGTTTTTTGTTAAATTTTTGCAATGTTTTTCAAGTTAAAAAGTTTTTGTTTTTTTTTATAAAAATATGGTTCATCTTTTAATCAAAACTACATAAGTCAAACTTTCAAGCTAAAAAAAATTCAAACAAACTTTTATCTAAACATTCAACTTTTTAATCTAAATTTCTAGAAAAATTTTGGGTACGCAGGTTTTGCAAGTCTAGTAAAATAAGTGCAACTCAAGTACCACACTGGAGTATAACTTGGTGTAAATTTACGAATTTTGGTATAAATCTGATTAATTGTACCAAAATTCACAAATTTACACCAAGTTGATTTTTAATGATTTTTTTTACTGCTGACGTCTTTTTGCATTTTTTACCACATAAAAGTAAATTTCTTGTTGAATAAAATGCGCAAGACTGTTTGCGAAAAAAATTAACGCGAAAAAATGCAAAATCTGTCGGCAAAAAAAAATTATTAAAATCAACGGGATTTGTTTGCCGTTTAAAACCTGCTTTTGCTTTTACTAGATTTACATAGCCGATGTGCCGGCATACCCAGAACTTTTCTAAAAATTCTGACTGAAAAGTACAAAATTTCGATTATAATTTGTTGAAGTTTTCTAAATTCTGCATAAAGTTGGACAGTTTGTCTTATGTGGATTTCGTTAGAGCATGAACCATATTTTTATACAAAAAAAAAATAAATTACTTGCACTCACTTTTGATCGCCAGTGTATGTACATACCCGTATGTTTGTTTTATAAAGGAAATTGCTTCACCTATGTAGCTTCGTTCAGATTTCGGCGGCGCGTAGCCAAGTAGCTAAGCAGCACTTAAACCTTCATGTAAGATAGATAAGCGTGAAAAGTAGCGCAGCTGCCCAACCAAATATTTTTTTTTTTTTTTTCAAATACCACAGATAAACGTTGTTGATACAGACATGATTTCTCTTGTTTACTAATGTAGATAAGCACCTTTTAAATTTAAATTCAAACAAACAAAAATGTGAATTATTCGCAATAAAGAAGCAGCTTAGAAAGGTAAAACACGTACATACATACATACATATGTATCTAATAGCGTCATGACGTTCGCGCAAATCCAATGCAAAGGTGCGCAAGCAAGCGCAAATGAGCGCATTCTGATAGCCAAGCACGTAACGGCGTCGTCTGCAATGAATCGCTTCACCGCAACGCGAGTTAAAGCAAAAGCGAAATGCACCACCCACCCACCGACCGAATGGATATTTGTTATTGTTGTTGTTGTTGTTGTAATGTTATGTTCATTGCTTTCGGTGGCCATAAAGACACGCTTGCCACTAACCACAAAGCGTTTATTGCGGCGGCTATTATTAACAGACCAACTTGCATTCGAAGATTTCCTCGACCGAATATGGGCGGTTAGTGCGTAACTAAGTATGTATGAGAGAAATAATAATAATAATAATAACAACAACAACAGCAGCAGCAGCATGAACAATGTGTGAAACATAAACAATCTGGCGCACATACATATGTATGTACATACATATGTATTTGGTTTGCGGATAAAAAAAAATTGTGCAAATGACAACAAGAAATGTGATGAATGTTAAGTGTTTTTGTTTTTTTGTGAAGTGGCAGTTTTGTGTGCTTGCGTGTATTAGTCTGTGTGCTCTTTTTTCTCAGATTTACTCTGACGGGTTATATTAGTTATTTTATTGTTTATTTTTAGAGCGATTATATTATTTTGAAATTAAAGCCATAAATTAAATGTAAATTTAACAAACATTACTCACGCTGACATTAAATTAGCTACAAATTCAGCTATGAGATATTCGCATTTTAATTAAATTTCTATTGCCAATAAATTTGTTTGAAGTGAACTTGCTGGTTACGAAAAATTCTATTACGGCTGTCTGCAAAGAATTATATTCTAAAACTAGAAGTTTGCATTTATTACGTATAAAAATATAATAATAAATAAAATTAATAATTTAAATCGGTTAGTTTAGCCACAAGGAGATATGCATCACAATTTTTAGTTAGCCTGCTTGAATAAATTTACACGCACATGCATTTAGTCCCTTCATATTGAAGCCTAGTTAGTTTATTTTAAGAATGGACGCGCTTAGCCACACTAGGCTGGGTCGCAAAAGAAACGTTTTTAATTGTTCCGTTTATATGAAAGCTTATTTTGGTGAAGCGCTTATATGTGAAGTTGTTTTTGTTTTGTTTGTTGTTAACCTCCTAAGATCTGGAAAATTAATTACTTCATTTATTAGTAGGCAGAATTCAAATTAATTTGCTTGTTTCAAAAGTAGCCCTAAATCCAAAGCAATACCACCAAAGCAGATAGGTTAAGGAGCTATTTATTCCTTTGTAATACTAGGAAAACGAGTGTCATAAGTCCCAGGGANTTTTTTTTTTTTTTTCAAATACCAATACATCTTAATTCAACTCGGAATGACGCTCGTTCATCCTACCTTTCATCCTTTGAATGAGTTTAGCAAATAAATAAAAAGGGTGAGAAAATACTAGCAAAAAAACAGCATCACAAAACTCATTATTACAATTCGGTTGAAAACTTGTTTAATTTTTTTTAAATACTTTTATGCAAATTTTTTAAGCAAAACCCGTTTTGTCATTTGAGGGGATTTTTTTTTTCAAAAAAATCTTTAAGAAACTATTTTGATTCATAAAAAAACTCCATTTTTGGAGGTATTTTCAAATCGGTCCAGCTCGCGTAAATCTTAATATTTTTCCGAGATATTTTGGTACAAGTCTTAGAATATAATAGATTTTATAATTCCAATGTAAACACAGTACCGATTTTTTTTTTTGTTGTATGGGTAGTGATGCAGTCTAATGTACGTATTTTGTTACATTGCTGTTTTTTATCGTTATATTTTTAAGTGTACATAATTAATTTATATATAAACAATGAAATTAAAAAAAAAAAAACTTTTTAAACTTAATTTAAAAATAGAGAGCCTTTTTTACTACTTTTTTTAATTTTTTTTTTAATTTCTCTTATTTAATTTTTTTTACTACGTACAAAATACTTTTGTATGACACATACGAAAATTCCGCAAATAATATGTATATAAATTTGGTTAATTTCTCTATTATTATTATTTCTTCTGACGAACTCTCCACTGTAAAAGGGCCCTATGACATTTTATATAATCGTTTTAAATACCATTTTGATATGGGCTGCCCCAGGTCTACAATGTCATCACTTTTAAATTTATTTGTATGGTCTCCAACTAAATGGTTATGCATTAGCCTTGAACCATGCTTTTGAGTATACCCATATAATACATAAATATGTATGTATGTACACACATGATCAAATTTTCATCTCAAGAGTCGAATTAATTTAAGTCCAAGATATCCAAACAAAAAGTGCGTGCAACAATTTGTTGTCTAACAGCATTCGAAAAATGGTTAGACAATTTACCATTTTGAGCCCAAAGGCAGCAAGCAGTTTTTCAAAGAATCCAAAATAAATGCAGCTACCAAAAAAATTTGGTACCACTCCACACAGCATTGCAACTGGTTCCACGCGTCTCGCAAAAACTAAAGTTGCATGTCAATTAAATTTGGCCACTATCGGAATTTCAGTTGTACATTCAAGTGAAGTTGTGACCAAAACAAAAAACAGTAAATAAAAAAGAGGCAATAAAACAAAAACATGTTTGGCATTTGTTGACGAATGCAGTCAGTTAGCGGTTCTATTATTCCACTCAGCAGCTCATTTAAAATCTATGAAATTAAAATTGTAACTTATTTGAGTGGTAAAACAGCCGCGTTGTTTACGTTTAGGTATGTATTAACTTACATAATTATGCAAGTTTGTAGATATGTTAGTATGTACAATACACGTTTTTTGTGCTACTAATTAAAAATAGATAAGGTAATTAATTTTTCACACAAATGTTGTGATTGTTAATATTTGAATTTAATGTTGACAAAAGAGACCCTGCAGGAAAGTTTAATGGTTACTCTAATTACAAACCACTTCTGCTTATTGTGAAAGACAGAGTTTAATTTAGTTAACGAAAGGTAAAGCAGGCATCGTCTATGGTGCACAGTGCGTAAATTGAGCTATTTAAGTGTAGGAAAATCGAGTCGTGGAATTGCCAGCTTCAGATATATGATAATGCACACATGGATGTCTGATATAAAAAATCATCTTTTTGTGTATTTTTGGTGAAAAAATGTGTGTCATTGAAATTTATCTCATTTTAAGCCTGACAGCTACAAATCTTAAAAAAAGATAACTTTTTCAAATATACATCGATGAATGGTGGATTGGCGGTGAGAGCGAAGTTCGCGGCTGTCATCATACGCGTGCCGAACAAAATGGTGCGAAGTTATTAGAAACCAAATTATGTCAATCAATATTTCGAGTAAAGCACCATCTAGCGGGCCCATTATTTGTAGATATATTTCTTAGTATGTAGCTAATAAATATTGCCCATACAAAATAGATATGTATATGTACATATGTAAACACATGAAATCATAGAGATCCATTGAAACTGTAATGCCAAAATAAATACTTGTAAAGCCGAAATTGTGGCCACTACAATTTTCCTTCCCCCATATCTCCCCAATTACACACTTTTCAAAAATGTTATTCCGATACGTCCTGAAAAACCCCGAAGGTCCCGAAAAATAGCGAAATAATTCTGAAAAATATAAAACCAAGAATTTCAGAAAGCAAGAAATTAACAGAAGTCCCGAAAAAAATAAAAATAAGTCCCGAAAAAATCCCAAGAAATAAAAGACGAGGAGTTCAGGAAAAATAACGAAAACAAAACGAAATTTCGAAAAATCACTAAGCATTTCATTTTATTGTCAATCTCCAAAAAAAAAACAAAAAAAACAAATATTACCGATGGTTCTTGCTTTTATTGAACAGTTTGGTATTTAGAAATCTAATAAATACCATCATATTTTAGTAATTAGCACTCTCAAATACTTCAGTATTTAGTACTTACGATATCCTTAATAATTTAATTGTATTAATTTCAGTCTTTAGCCACTCTTACTGTTTCAACTTTAGTGTTTAGCTATGTCTCATGCTAAGTATATGTGCATTTAATAGTCTGCTTGGTACTTTAAATACAAAAGCAGTTAAGTATCCGCTTCACTATTACAAAGTCTTAACTGATTTTGTTCAGGATTTAAATCGCAAATTAACTTCATGTTTTCCCCACAGGGAAGCTACATATTTACATATTAATCTCAGCAATAACAGATTTTTGAAATGGTTGCAAAGCCATTGTTAAAAGTCAAACTTCATTTTGAGTGGAATAATTATTTATGTAACATCAAACAATTAAAATGAAATTTATGCACAAACACATGTACATACCACATATGCAGATACATATATGCGCAATGTCTCATTAATTATGATCAGACAAGTATGTAGATTATTTAAAAACACATGCTTTTTTATTGATTGGCATAGGATTTCCCACATTTTGGCAAAAAAAAACCCTTAACCCTTGACGACCGAATGATCTAAAGGGGTGGCTTTTTAATTTGTGGTTTTACTGTTTTATTGAAAAATTTTGAATGCGTTTTTTTAATATTTCTATTGAAGAAAAAAAGTACTTCGATACTTATTTTCATACTTTTGTTAATTTTTTAGATTACTAATAACTTAAATATCGTAGATAGCTAAAAAAAACAAAATATCGATTTCAATATTTCACTCACAGACAACGGCTTTGACTACTTGCTCGGCAGTAATTAGTTGAAGTTTTCTTTATCAAATACCAAGGATAAAAACTATATTTTTGTCAGAAAGAAATATTAAAATTTCTCACAAAAGCTGATCCAATTTACACATAGTTCAATTTAACATCAAACAATTAAAATGAAATTAATTTCATATTTATACACAAACATAAGCGCATACGCATATGTACATACATATATGCACGTTGATATTTATTTCGTTTTTTTTCGCAAAATTTTATCATTTATTGTTTTTGCCACTGTTAATTTAAATGCGCGCCTAAAATTATACAACGCATTAATGTGCTGTTAAGTGTCCGCATTCAGCGACCGCTAGTTAAATTAATGGCTGCCGTTAAAAGCCATAATCGCCAGTTTAAATTCTAAATGGCATTTAATTACACGATAATAAACAAAAAATACATATATGTATGTAGATGCATTGTAGCTAGGCGAAATAGTGATTCTTTTTACGATTCGAATTTTAAAATACATACATATGTATGCATATTTTACTCAACCATCCTAGGAAAGCTAAAATTTATTTATTCATTTGGTTGTAAATGCTTTTGTCGGTAAATTCGCCTGCCCGTTTGCTACAGCGGATCATTTAAAAGACGGTATATTAGCAATCGATGCTGGCAGAAAGTTTCCAGTGAAAATGTTAAATGAGCAAGAAAATATTGAAAAAATGCCAAATCTGCATATATTGTATTTGTAGCTAAAACAAAAGCTGAAGCGATAAATTAACCATTCATATATTATATTTCTTGTTTTTTTTTTTGTTTTTGTGTGCTGGAGAGTGTCTCAGGGCAGGCGAAGACAGGGAAGCTGAAGAGAAAGTATTGAGATGATTCCACATCCTTTTTTTTTCTAAGCAGCTGCGACAGTGGGTGATATTCAGCCTCTCCGTGTAGAAACCAATCGGCTAGTTTGCTTTAGAAACCCCAACCAGTATAAGAAGCGGCGACTTTGCAAGTCTTCAAATATTATTATTTTTTCTTAAATTTGGCTTCACACATTGAACTCAAATGTCGGTGCAATTCTAAACATGCCATAGTTAAATTAATTTAGCTGAAACATTTATGAATTTAATTGACTGTTATACGCATTTCCTTCACAAAAAAAAAAAACACTGCTAACACATCGCAATCAATCACTTTAACCTATTTAACACGCAATAAAATATTCATTTCAAGGTGACTACAGTTTGCATGCGTTCGAATTAATTTTTTTTTTTTATTCGAGGGAATTAGTTATGCCAACATATTTATACTTAGTGCGTATGTAT
Source organism: Rhagoletis zephyria (assembly GCF_001687245.7). Taxonomy (NCBI): domain Eukaryota; kingdom Metazoa; phylum Arthropoda; class Insecta; order Diptera; family Tephritidae; genus Rhagoletis; species Rhagoletis zephyria. The sequence goes on from NW_016167732.1 coordinate 8,453, forward strand.
GTGTGTAGTGAAATTCTAAAAATAGTTTTGCAACGGTGTTTACATTAAGTCCATAAGAAAATTACACACATAAAATTTTTTTTGTGTACAACATTAAATGCTGAGTCATTTTATAAGAAAAGTTACTAATATTCTCATACCTACTCATACGAAAATTGCAAATAAGTCAATAATCGGCGCTTATGTTGCTCGCTTGTTTTCAAGAGGACAATTATTCTCTCATATATGTAAGTCGAAGTGGTTATGTAAACTATCTATCTCCTGGTTGACCAGAAGTGTTAATTTTTCTTCAAACAGGAACCAGTTCTGGGAATTCATTTCAACGCCCTCTGCCGCTCGAAATGTAAGTTAAGTAGTTCTTATTTTTGTAGTCAATGCGTTTTTAGTTTTTCTCTATGATGTCAGGATTTTTTTACTGGACTTCAAAATTTCGAAAATTCAAAAAATATTTAAAAATTCAGTGCAATTGCGAATGAAAATATGTGCCTCAAATAAACGAGAAAATTCTCCAGAATTAAAAAAGAATTAATTTGTTGGTACATGAGCACGAAAATGTCGTTTTAAAATTTTGTCCTTGAATGTCCTTGAAAATTTACATAATTTATTATTTTTTAAATTTATTCGTTAAGGAGTAAATTAACACGTGACGACGTCCTCGAATTTCATTCTTCTGGCTTTATTAGCATAAAAAAAAGAAAAGTATTTTTTTTTTTTAATTCTACAGAATTTTTTTCATTTGGTATCCATGTTGTTAAAATAAAAAAATACCCCGACAAATTCATAACCTCCTCCTTTTTTTGAAGTCGGTTAAAAACATAGTTTTACTATATTTGGCCCATAGTTTCTTGACGCATACCTTCTTGACCTTAATGGGATCGACAAATGCAATACGTGACACAAAATCGCTTCTTACTATCAAATAGTTATCACCACCTAAAATACGAATGTTACCAAAGTGCAATTGTGAATCAAATTCCCCTAGCTGTTAACATTACTTATGCACTAATTTCTTTGAAGGTTAAAAATTTTACACACAGCTTATCGTCGCTCATAAATACATACATATGTAGTTCACTACAGTTGCAACTTATATTCCTGTATGAATGCCTACCTGCCTGCCTACATTCATAGCTACAATCATAAAGATTTACGACTGCGACTATTTTTTCAAACACGCAACGCAACTCATTGCCAGGTCACTTGGCTGTAGTAAACGTCAACCGGTAAATGGCAAAAATTTACGCCGCTGAAGCTTTTTCCAACCAATACAAATGCCAGCAAAGCTACATACATACATACAAAAATACTTACCAATAAGGAAACTATAAATGTGTACAATGCCATTGGTGGCTAGTTGCAAAAGTAGCTACTATACTTGTACATATGTATGTATGTATGTATGTACGTGCACCAAACTAGCGGCACCAAGCAACAAGTCGCATGTAAATCATTGTTAACTTGAAATATTCTTTCTTACCCAGCAATGTTTGCTCACCACAAAGTTTCTTTTTCTTCTGCTGTATATTTTTATTTTATTTTTTTCTCGCCTCCTTTCAGCCTTTCGTCCGCTCGTGGGCACACAAATTACTATGCGCCTGATTAGCTTTGCAGCAAAAAGTTGCTCATACGCAGTGTGGTTCACTACGAGTGATTGCGGCACTCTATGTTGTAGGTGCAGAAATATTTGAAATTATGTGTACTAAAATGTCACTTAAATTCTGATAACACGCGGAAAATATTGCATATTAAAGCCTCTGCTAATGAAGTGGGAGTAGTTGGATGGGAATGCACAACTGTAGCTGTAGGTCAACAAGGCACAGTTGCCTCTTGATTATGATCTACTTTTATGCGTTGTTTTTTTTACTCTTTTGTTTATTTATTTACTTATTTTGCTTTCCTGTTTGAATTGGAGATTTCTTCCGAGTGCCTGCAGCGCATTGAAAAGTGTTTGCTTTAAAAGATTAGATGTGTGTGTGTGTGTGTTTGGAAGCTGCAAAGAAGTTGTCGAACATGTCGAACTTGTGTACCTATGTACGTGCTTGCAGGCATCTGAAGATAGGAAAATAAAAAAGTAAGTGAGTAGGTGGTATATTTACGCTTTAAAAGTAAAGAACGCCGCGGAAACCTTAAATGCATTGAAATTCACTAATTCTTTCACAACAATCGCCGTTCTTTTAACATTTTCTTTTTAATTCTTGTTATAGGTCATATATTCTGACAATTTTAAATAATTAAACCACATTTCCTATCCGAAAAAAATAAATAAATATTAAGACAACTTACTAATCTAACAGCTTCTTTTATCCTCACATTTGGCTTTGTTTATTTTTACTTGAGAAATGTCATCGCCGTCGGTAAGGCGCAATCTCGTGTTCTATCATTTTGGACACGCTCGTACATGACGAATGAGCAACATGTTAAAGTTTAATTTTTTCCCAAACGCAACGCAAATTTAAAGTAAAAATGTCGTTGTTCACACTTGCCTGGTTAAAATATATTATTCTGGTTAAAAATTATTATTCTGTAGTGTATTTTATTGTGGAAAAATGAATAAAAAAAAATATAACCACATAACCTGATAACCTCATAACCAGGCAAGCGTCAACAACCTCAATAACTTGGGAAAATTACCTGGTCGAGAAAAACGGTATATAACAAGACGTGTTAAGCGTCATAAATCTGTTAAGCTAAATATTTTATGACGGTTAACATATCTTGTGAATCCTCTAAATATGTATTGTGGAACGATTTTCCGTCATAGCTTGTCAAATCGATTTCTGCGTTAAGGACCTTTCTTGTTGATCTTTTGGTGCGATCGCTCTTCCGTGCTCGATGACTTGAAATCACTTTCTTCTGCCTTCTAACGTCAGGGATATTAGAAGATCATCTAATACAGATTCTAAAGAAAGCGTCTTCTTTAAAACCCCTGCCGGAAGGCATATACTTAGAAGCGCTCTCGTAATTGCCAACTGGAATATTTTCTACTAAATATTCAAAATAAATATTCCATGTCAAAACAAATTAGGTTATGTTAACTTATTAAAATGCTTTTTAATTAAAAGTAGCAGTCTAAATTACTAAAATTAAATTTTGTATAATTTTTTTTCGGAAAGGACTAATCTAAAAATCTAAATCCTTCTATTTGCAGCTCAAACACGAGTAATCCCATAAAAGCAATAATTTAAAAATTACTGCAATGCGCTGGAAATCGAAAAATGCTTACACACTCACCAATAAAGCCAAATATGAATTAACTTACACTGAAAGTTCGTATAAATGTGTGACAAGTGACGTTGAATACCGAATAGAATTTATGCTCAATTAAAAATGAATTCGGATGAGGAAGAACGTGTGTGCCTGCGGTGAGTATAAGCTAAATAGGTGGAATAAGCATGTGTACATATATATGTGAATACACATACATGCATGTAAGTATAGGCTTACATTTTCATAGTCGATTGAACAATGATACGGTAATTTAAGGCTTGTCATTTTAGCTTCTTGTATGTAAATATTTTGCCAATTTCACTACATTGGACATACCTACATAGTTATGTAGTGTAGAGTGCAAGCCTGTGGAACTTCTAAGATTATATACAAATATAAAAACCTCCAAATAGGAACCCCATTGTATTTTTTGAGGTTACTAGGGGTCCTATAAGAATTGTTAATAATTGAAAGTGGTTAAATAAATAATTGGGTATTATCATTGGAAGTCTCCTGAAGTGAAAGAAAGTTTTCCGATCGAAAAATATTGATTTTCAAGAATTCTATGCCATTTCTATGAAAACTTGTTTTTTTTTGCGCCATATAAAATACATGGAAAACTTTAAGCGCTAAACCATTTAAAAAATTTTTTATTTCAAAAAAAAAAATAAAATAAAAAACAGGGTTAAAGTTTTTCGATATATAAAAATCTTAGGGGGTGAGAGCATAAAAATTTCGATCTAAATTTTCGCAAGCCGCTTTGGACCACCACCCTAATGTATATTCAATAGTAAAAATTGCAGGTAAACTCACAAATTAAAACTTAAGAAAGTTTTCTTACATGGCAGTTGAGAAGTGCATGTTCAAAAATTTCATGAAGTTAGTGAAGGAAATTTCTGCACATGCAGCAGTACATAGAATGCATTTAGGCGCCTGTGTTAGCAGTCGCGCCTAAACATATAGGGTAATTAAAAAATAACAGAATTTCCTAGCTTCCATATCCCAAATCGTATATTTGCGGTGGATTTTCAGCCTATATTTCAGACTTGTAAAAACTATACATACTATACTATACTATATGTGTTTAGTACATTTGTATACATACATAGACATATACTCGTATACATTTAAATTTACCACAACTCGCACTTCCATCACATTGTCATAAATGCATATGCATATTTTGATTGGCCACTTAGTTTACATAGATACATATTTTGTGATGGAAATTGAGTGAAAGACCTGACTTCTCTCATTTCACTTTCTGTTTGCATATTGCTTGCAATATTCATTTATCTGCAGCTGCAAGCTGACGTGCAACAACTACGTAGAAATTTAACATGCAAGCTTTCGACAACACAAATCTATGGAACATTCATAAAAAATGTTTACAAACATACATAAATATGTAGGTAAGTAGTTTGAAAGAAGAACGACGTTAAACCCAGAGTAGTACTTTACTGAGGAAAATCGTAAAGCGCCTTGATCGCAAAGCAAATAAGTTTTAGTTGAGTGAGATCGATTCCTTACAGCAGTTTACATTTCCGTTTTGTATCACCCTTATAAACCTTAGTTCCTCTTGTGAAAGTTGTTTGACTGGCGTCTATCTTTTTGGAACTAGTTTATTAAAAATTACTACCAACTACTCACAACCGTATGCAGAGACACCCAACTTGGTAAAATTCACCAATAAATGCAATATCCCAGTGTTGAGCAGACCTCAATTAGGGAAGAATAATTTATAACCAAAGCCTAGCACAAAGTACTTTGGAATCGTACCGAATAGCAAATGTCATTAGCCCGCAGTTGAGTTTTGAAATGTCCCTTGAAGACTCAATTAAGGTCTATGGTTGGCGTAAGGGTAAGGAGATAGGAGATGGGAGAGGATAAGGAACTACATTTTAGAGCTCTGAACCAAAATTTTACTAGTGCTTTAAGCTACCGAACCGCTTTAGTTTTCATCCGCCAAGCGAGCGGATAAACTTTTACATTGACAGCCAGTTAGCCATAACGTGAGAAAAGTGGCTATGAAATCGGCGATCAGACTCGGAGAGTCAGGCCTTTGGGGGACTAGACACTTCGGACATGGCTTGATCAGGGGTTGAATTGCAATTAAGTAGGACGACCGACTATGTATATGGCAGGCAATTTGGATTTCAGCTTTAACGCGCAACGGTTATTCCCATCCAGAAGCGAGTGGTGAAGAGACCAAGTGGCAAACCGAGAGGCTAACTCTCTATACACCGACGAATCCAAGATGGATTGCGGTGTCAGAGCGGGAGTCTAACAAGCACCTTAAAAGCGAAAGTTCTAGAAATCCTAGAAGCCTGTAAAATCCTGGGCATTAGAGTTAGGTACAAGAGTAAACCAACAACGTATTCTGACAGCCAGGTCGCGCTAATTTCAATAGCTGTGCGCAGTGTCTCAGTCAACCACCGTCTCTCGTATCTGGGTTCCTGAAAATAGAAACACAGAAGGTAATGAGAACGCGGATGAGCTGGCAAAGGCAGGATCCGGTTTGAATGAATCTGAAACGGTGGCACTGGGTTGCCCCCTTGGAGTAGCCCAAAGATAGATTGGTTCGCATTTTCTTGCACTGGCTAGACGCAGGACGAGAAAACTATGGCCTGACGAAGAAACTCGTTCATTACTTGACATTTAGTAAAGAGGCAGGCGCATTGCCAGGAGGTAATTTGTCTTGTATACCCGCCTGTTTTGGTCTTATTCTTTAAGCTGGAAAACTTTTAGCTGGCTGGCTGGCAATACGAACTAGTCAAAGGAAATATAAAACTGAAAAAGACGCTAAAACTGATTGGCGAAACGCCTTTTACTTACAGCCAGTTTTACAAAAGACATTTTACCTCTCGATTAGAACTTTATTTAAATACTAACTAGTAATATATTTAAATCAATTAGGTAATCAATCGTTATTTATGACACAATGAAAACTTAAAGTAGTTTCAAATACAAATTAAACCTTCAGGCGGATTTTCTCGCTATTGCTCTTTACTAGCCACAAATATGTATTTCTTAAGTGGATCTCCAATATGTATTCAAGATGGAGACCTCAGTCAACATTAATTCGAGTTTAACTAGTTATGCAAGTATTTTACGAGAAAGTGATTTTCATAGGCAGAAATAAATCAATACTCAGAGAAAGGATCGCCCAACTCTGTCTTGCAACTATTAGAAGCAGATAAGACGCTAAAAAATTTGCAGTGGTCTTTCTTCTTTTTGGAAGGCTTTTTTTCAATTATTTAGTTCTATTATAATTGTTGGTTTCACAACTTCATAACCAACATTACGTTTTGGTGTTTAGCCGCCGTCTAATGTCCTTGCGAAGTAAGCCAGTTAAGCGTTAGTCCTTTCACAGCCCACTTCAATGCATATGTAGTTATTTCACCCTTCACTCACAGCACATGCTAACTACAACCAATTCAAAAGGCATGTCTCTGTCGCTTTGATTAGTCTATACAACTCAAATGCAGCCTTTTCAGAGCAACACAAACAACCAAATTTGACCACATAGAACAAGATATATACATATATATACACGAGTACGAATCTCCTTTGCATACTCATGCATATGATTATTTATAAACACAAATATAGTATATATGTTTATGTATGTATATACTCCCAATGTGCTGTAGCATGATTTGCGCTAGCATGCCATTTACACATATACATACATACATACATACATATGTATGTATATAGTATAGTTGCTTAATTACAATGCTATGACGTGTAAAATAATTGCTTTACCCNCAGTGATCATGGTTAGCATGATAACCGGTAATTAAACCTTCATGTCGACATTAAGTATTTACGAAAATGATAATCAACGAAAACAGTACAAACTTTTTTCGAGTTCACATGTGTACCGAGCAACAAGATTTTAAATGGAAATTTATATGTACATATGTGGATAGTATACTAGGGTGGTCCAAAAATACATGTGAAAAAGTAAAATCGAAATTTGTATGCTCTCACCTCCTAGGATTGTTCTATAGCGAACATATACCCCTATTTTTAATTTAAGATAACCAGAGTTTTCCGATCGAAAAATATTGATTTTCAAGAATTCTGTACCATTTCCGCGAAAAGTTTTTTTTTTCATATAAAATACATGGGAAACTTAGGCGCTTTGAGGGCCGACCTGTAAATATTTTCTGATTTCAAAATAAAAAATAGTGGTATATTTTCTTTCGATATAGAACAATCCTAGGGGGTAAGAGCATTACAATTCCGACTTAACTTATTTTCGACCACCCTAATGTATACTCAGGTACGTAATAAGTGCAGAAAAATAACAGTCATTTGGCACTTCATTTAGTTAGCAATGATGAATGGGGAAAAGAAAAAATTGCCGCAAAATGCTGTAAATAAACTTATAGCAAGCATCCGTATATGTTTACGTAAAAGACAAAAGGGAAATTCAAGTTTAATGCTTACCCGTAACAATAAATTTACTTGGTCACAAACTAGCTGCATCAGCTTCCTTAAGCTCTGCTATCTTCCAATGTAGTGGGGGAAGGAGGAAGAAAAGGCAGGTACAAATTGGATGCAGCCAAAGTCACTTACGCGGTTACAGCGCTAATCAAGAAGAATAAGAAGAAAGGCAGGTAGAGCCGCTCCTCCTAAACCAAGCAACTTTATCCGATAATACTAAGAGAATTTCGGAAACCCAAAACAGAGTCCCTCTCTCTATCCCACCAACCCAACAGTCAAAAGAGTGAGTCGCTTCTCTGCTCCTATAAATTACAGCAATGAATCAACTGTTGCAGCGGGCGAGGTTGCAGTTATGGTTCAAGGCAAGCTCCCACAGATCTTATGGAATGTTATTGGTCCAAAAACTGCATTTGAGAGGTAAATAAATCTGGGTAAAGCAGAGTTATTACGAAATATGGTCCACAGACTCATACATACCCCATCGAATTGTAGGAATTTCCAACAAAAGTTAGCCACATTTTGCCAATATTGAGAGATACGGCCCTCGATATAGCTCAAAGCTACCAGAAACTCTTCTGCTATGGAGATATCCAAAGTGGCTAGCTCGTCGACCATTCGGTGAATGCTACTGTGTTCCGACAACCATATCAGTGCAACGCCGTCCATAACCCATTTTTGAGCCATCGGTAAAAATATATGCTTCTAAATTTTCAGTATCCTTCCATTGCTTCGCTGGTGGAAACTGTATGCTGAAGTTGTTTCTAGGAGAGGAATGAAGGACAGAAGTAATCAATTTGTAAATGCTGCAATCATTGAATGAGTACATGATACATATATTCGTTAATTCTGCAGACTCCGATAACTTTTACCTAATCCCTATTGATCCTTCGAAGAAATTTGTTTAGTACGTAAAGCCAAAGCAGCGGCGACAGGCACTGCCTTGTGCAGTTCCCGTTTTTTCCACACTGTTGCCTAGTTTGGCTTTTAAAAATCTTGCACTGAGCAATCTAGTTTAGTATAATATATGTATAAGCTAGATATATATGTCCTAAGTGTGGGCGGCCACCATAGCCAAGGCGTTAGAGGTGCGAACTTACAATCGGTAGGACCAAGGTTTCCTTGTCCAAGCAACATCTAAAAAGTTTTGCTGATAGTGGTAGTCCCTCGACAGGTAATGACAAAAATGCTTCTTTTAAATAATTTCCGTTCGCAAGCGGTATAAAATTTGTGTTATAACATCAGCAGGCACGCTACATATTACAGAAGAAGCTCGGTCAAATACTAAGCTAAACTACTGGCCAAAATATTTTTTTATTTATCTATGCACAAATGGAAACTAAAAGTGCCAAAAAGTATGTAAAACTTTTGGCACACTAACGCCAATTTTCCTGTATTTTGGCATATTAAGTTCCAGAAAGCTTTCAAGCGACCAGGTCTGTAACCGTTGTTTTATATTACTATGCCACAATAAACTATTAAGTATTTTATGTGAAAATTATCTACATCATTTATCAAATTGCCAGTTGACTCATTTATTTTTGGAATCATTACCAACTGTAGGCTAAGAATTTCAGTCGCCAAAAACAAAACAAAAAAGTTTTTTACAAACACACCAAGAAGCAACAATTAAGCGCCGCAATCAAGCAAAATTTCACTTTGCGCTGCAATTTCATAATTTCTCGCAACTAAAAGTTTGAAAGTTTTTTAGTTTGATAAATGATAATCGCTGGTAGGACAAGCTAAGATATGGCATTGTAAATGCAATTGGCGCATTTTTCCCTCGTTTGTTTATGTTTTACGACAACAGCGTAAGCTTATTAGAAATTCTAAAAAGAAAAACAAAAATTAATCGCACAACTAGCAAAGCGCGAAATAAGCAAGGAGTAAACTCAGCAGACAACACAAAGTGTTGGAAATATTTACTAGTCTCAACAAGAGGGACAGCAGAGCAAAAAAAAAAACAAAACCAAAGAAAGAAAAAAAAACAACCACACAGCAGTTACTCAATGTAGACAACAAAATGCGTTATTAGCTATAGTTCCCCTAAGTTTCCAACTCAGCTGAGGGACGCGAAAAAGTAAGCTGAATCATCGTTGAACGAACTTTCCGCGCGCAGAAACAGTTGGGCATTGATAGGGGGGCGGGGAGCCTTTGTTACTTCCCTCACCCTGGCTGCCAGCTAAACACCTTGATCCCTTTCTTTATATAAAGTTGAGCTGCGGGGCGTTGCACGCGAGCAGCCGAACGCTTGTATCGTTTGGGTTTTTTGTGNACCCAACCCTGCAAAAAATGCGACTAATCCGGAATGACTCCGGAAAAAATCGCAAAGGAACAAGCGACTGATCGCTTTTGTTCGTACAGGCCCTATGAAAAGACTAATAGGGAATTTACATGATTCGACTTTCACAGGCGATTATTTGAATAAAAAGTTGAACGAAGGTAGGGAGCTGGCCTACTTCACTGAAAGCGATTAGTTGAAAGGCCGTTTACACCAGGCGATTGTTGCTTTCAACCAAAAGTTGCCTGAAAGATCGCCCCATGTAAATTGCCTTTAATATTTCCCCTTTATATCCGATCTGGTATAAAAAGCAGCTAGTCACTTTAAAAAAAAGGCTAAGTGACTACATATCATTAAATCGTTAATTGTACCCATTAAAGGTGGATCGGGGAATAATTTATCTCCAATTATAACGTAAGAGATGAGTCGAGACCAACTGACCTCCAATAATACCCGTAAGAGACTAATCCCGCAATATTCTCTTTAGAAATTCGTTGCACACTTTTTTGCAAACGTGTATGTATATACATATGCTTACGTGGTATTACAGCACAGAATTAATAACTAAGGAGTGATACGCAGCTGCGATGAAATATGGAAAAGAGGAGAATTGAAGAAAACAAGTTTGGAATTCCGCTCGACATATCGGCGAAAGGACATTGCTTTATGTATAACTGACAAATAGTACCATTGTGACAATGCGTGGAGGTATGTATTGCTGAAGGAAGCGTTCAAAACTATTTTTTTTTTGTATACTTACTAGGTACGTACATTAGATTGTAGCAGAAAAAAAGTTTGCCCTATACCGAACGTGGGGTCGCCATTTTACATTTTTCGTCCAATCTTCCGACACTACAAACGAATCTTAAAATATGATATATCGAGGTTTATATCAACTCGCTTTCTCGCTTGTACAGATTTCAGTACAAGCGTTGCTAGTACTTACCCACTAAATCAGGGTTGCCACTTTGGTAAATTATTACCAACATTTTTAGAAAAAATTCGGGTTGGAAAATATGTAAATTTTTGTTCTTTTTGATAGATTTTTGTTAAAGTATTTTGTGTAAAAACTAAATAAAACTTTTCTTTCACAACTCATTTTACTGAAATTTTAAGGAGCTTTTGATTGCCCAAATATTTTAAATGATTCTTTAAATAAAAAAAATGGACAGGTATGTAATTACACATTTTGATTGTTCGCAAAAAAATTAACGGCACTTTTTTAAATGGAAATTTTTTAATAAAAAAAACAAAAGACCGGCGACAAAAAAAAATCAACGGGAATTCTTAACTGCACACTGTAGGCTACATATAATAAATTCCATGGGCTGCATACCAAAAAATGTTCTAAAAATTTCAGAGTAAAAAACTCGAAATTTAGACGAAAATTTTTAGAATTTTTCTAAATGTTGTATATAGCACAAATACTTGATTTTTATGGGTTTGGTTAAATCGCAAACAATATTCGTATACAAAAAAAATAGCAAACAATTTTTACTTGAAAAACATTATGAATATAAAGAAAATCACCAAGAGGCTTTTTGAGTCACAGTATTTGTCTATAACAACTCCAGTTGAAGTTTCGTTGTTTTTACTTTAGTTTCATCATTTTCCCTTTTGGTTGAAGGAAGCCGAGAAGATGCTACTAATGGATCTCAAATATCATGTAATAATATTATATAATAATTTTTATTGAAATAACTAAAAAATAGAACAAAACTGCAGTTTTTACTAAAAAACTAAAAAAATAATAATTCCCAGATTTGGTAATTTTTTTCAAGTGAATGGTAAGAATTTGTTTCGTCAATGGCAACCCTGCACCATAGATTTCAGTTCATAACACCCTAACGCACCACCCTAATGTAAGTAAATTAGAGCTCACCAGAACAATTAAAAAATTTAATTATTTAGCGAATGTAGCTGTCACCGAATAATTTAAAAAGGCGAACTCACGTTCGGCAAAAAAAAAACGAATTCGAAGTTGCCTAGCAAAAATACATCAGGCTGAGTGGAGTATGGCGACCATTTTTTGCTTTTAAGGTGGTGCGATCTAATGAACATACTACATACATATATATACATTCATGCACACTTTTCTACTGAAGGCAAAGACATATGTATACGAGTATGTACGAGTATGTCACTAGCTGTATTTTGTAACTGTCATCAACAGCATTTTTTCGTTTGTGCGCCCAAGCATTTTGTACGAGTAAGTAGTTAAATATGTGCGTTGTGTTTTGTGTCCTAACACTTTAGGGAAAAATTTGAAATATGTTTGCGATTTATGAAGCATCTCCAATTGAAAATCAATAAAGCGTTAAGAGTACATACATACATACACACACATATGCATGAAAGTGAATGAAGCAGATTGGCATGCGAATGGCTCTCT
>NW_016167733.1:0-177 GCF_001687245.7 Rhagoletis zephyria
CATCTTCATCTTCATCTTCATCTTCATCTTCATCTCCATCTTCATCTTTTTCATCTTCTTCATCTTCATCTTCATCTTCATTTTCGTTTTCATCTTCATCTTCATCTTCATCTTCATCTTCATCTTCATCTTCATCTTCATCTTCATCTTCATCTTCATCTTCATCTTCATCTTCAT
>NW_016167733.1:484-3425 GCF_001687245.7 Rhagoletis zephyria
TCATCTTCATCTTCATCTTCATCTTCATCTTCATCTTCATCTTCATCTTCATCTTCATCTTCATCTTCATCTTCATCTTCATCTTCATCTTCATCTCCATCTTTATCTTCATCTAACAAATTCATTTTACAGATGAGGCCATTAGGGCCAGATGAGCCTATCTATAAAAAATTTTTAGTATTTATTATGAGAAGGAAGGATGTATAAAAAATAAATGCCGTTCTTTTCTTAAAAAACTCATTGCACCTACGTAATGCTACATATTATAGTAAAAGAAAACTTAAAGGGTGTGCCTCGGGCGATTAACGTTTCGATTCTGGTAATTTTAAGGTGCACCTCAACTTTTTTTGAAATGTCAGTTTAACTGCATTTGCATACGTATATGCAGCGTGGCGACGAATAACTGTTCCCCAAGTTGCCTCAGAAAAAATAAATAAATTTAAAAAATCGACTAAAGTGCATATATCGAAGCGCTAAAGAGCCAGATTACACTGCACAAACTGCTGTTCAAACCTGCTTTTTTAACCGACTTCCAAAAAAGGAGGAGGTTATCAGTTCGTCGGAATATTTTTTTTTTTTTTTTTTTTTTTTTNGATTCCAGGCTTCACCTATTGGACTTTAAACCTCTCAACACAAAAACATGTAAATACTGACGGGATAAATATTGAACATATAGCATTCCCGGGCGATCCATAATTCTTTTGAAATTCATCAATATGGGTCGCGATCCAAACATCACAATAAATATTGAAAGTGTGACAGGCGCCCCACACTGTGATAGATTAACGAGAAGACTACCCAGCCATAATTTTCTACGATATGTGATTAGTTATTTTTGCTAAGCGCTGTGTGGCCTGATCAAAGCAGTTGTTTCAAGTAGTGTTGTCACCGGTACACACAACCACCCTACAATTTATCAAATTAATCCAACTTTTTAAGTATGACTTTATACACGGTAAAGTAACCAAAATTTAAAAAAAGTTGCCAAGTTACCAAGCACTCCAAAAGTTACCTATTTTGGTCACAAGTGACCAAATGTGGCAACCGTGCTCATGAGCCGCTCACCGTCTGTAGCAAACGACAGCGAGCATGTAGGCGCACATGTGCGCGGATATGTTCGTCGTGTTTAGCCAGTGTAAGCAGGCGCTCACTCTCTGTCCATGCTTGCATATGAGCAAATTTGACATCGCTATAACTGTTGCCAACTTTGTGCCTTTCGCAATAGATTAAGTGCGTTTAGGGAATTAAATCGTGAAATTTTTTTAGTTTAGCGCTTGTTTCGTTCTTTGGTGCTCGGTAATTCCTCGAAGCTGCTGCTGCTTGGACAAAAATGTTCTGATTTCTCCAGCCCTGAAGTTAAGACCCCATATTCGACCGAAAATAGTTCGACAGTCCAACATGGCTCCGGTGACTTTACTAAGAGATTTTTCAGATGGCAATTCCAACTAAGTCTCTTATCCAGGGTAACCCCGAGATATTTGACTTCGTTATATAATTCAAGCACTGTTTCGCCAATGGTAACCGAAAATACTATTCCGGTCATAACGTCTGATACAATGCTGCCGACTTTTCCCGTTACAATAATTAGAAGGTCGCCCACATATTCAAGAGTATTGTAACCACTTTCCTGTAGTTTAGTTAAGAGATCATCCACCACGGGAGACCAGAATAGAGGAGAAAGAACACCTCCCTGTGGACACCCTCTTATGGCTCTGATGTTCACGGAACTGTAGCCTACGGACAAATGATATCACGCCCACGGAGCATGGTGTCGATCCTATAAAAAGATGATACAATAAGTAATTCAATAGCAAAATTCAAAATTCTGGTGTGGTAAGAAAAAGCACACTAAAACTTTTAGCTGCATACCATGGATATGTAATAGGTAATTTAATAATGATAATGTAATTTAATAATGATTTCATTCGCACTTTGTTAAGGCTCTTTTATGAAAATCATAAAGTTCTCAACCTTTGCATTTCACCACTTGTTTTTCACTGCATATCACCGTCACTGCACTTTTGTACATATTTTTACGTACTCTATTAATTTTAACTTAGAGTGCATAAAGCTCATTAAAATTCATTTAAATGCTAAAATCCATTGTCAACATTAATTCTTGTCATTTTATGTACGTATGCAAAATGGCTAAAAGGGGGATGCGGCTGAGGGGAGTGCTAATGCAAATGGTAATCTGATATGTAAATACTTTCCCATTCCAAGCTGAAAAACGTTTTACTTGCTTACCTCGGCATTTAAAACCCCTTTTGGCAAATATTAACATCCATACTCACCGTGGTTGTTTGAGGGTTCCCGCAGCACTTGATGTTGTAGTAGACACAATGAAAAAGGGTTAAAACAATTTACAAAAATTATATTACAATTGCCATAGTTCTTAAACATTAAAGCTCAGCTGTTGGCCAAAGTTTAAAATCCTTTAGTCCAACGTGTAATAAATATAAGAGAAGTAACTTCAAGCAAAATGTCAACTGTTATTATACTCATTATACTACCTGGACTAGATCCCGGGTCCGAGCAACATCTAAATTAGAACTATTTTTATACCCGAGCGCACTTGTGCACAAGGGTATATTAATTTTGTTCACATAACGGTTGTTTGTAACAGCCAAAACGAATCGAGATAGATATAGACAAATGTATACATAAATGATCAGGATGAAAAAATAAATCGATTAAGCCATGTCTGTCTGTCCGTCCGTCTGTCCGTCTGTCCGTCCGTCCGTGTACACGATAACTCGAGCAAAAATTGAGATATCTCAACGAAATTTGGTATGTAGGTTTTCCTTAATCCAAGGTAGGTTAGTATTGAAAATGGGCGAAATCGGACTGTAACGACGCCCACTTCCTATATAACGGTTATTTCCAGAAATACGAAAACTGCGATATTTTAGTAACTACTGAAGATAATTCACTCAAAATT
>NW_016167733.1:7411-9792 GCF_001687245.7 Rhagoletis zephyria
CAGCCAAACACTTAGCAGAATTGTAAGCGCTAAAATATTATTAGTTTTCTTCGCTGAGTGTATGAAATTTCTGCGTGTTACATTGGTTTAATTGATCGGTCGCCGCCCCAGGTTTTTTTCAATAGTAGCTTTGCAGGAGTAGAGTGCATTGAGCGCCTTCTTTCTCCGCTCTTCGGTGCTCCTTTTCCAAGAAAGCTTAGAATCGAGAATAACCCCCAAAAACTTTGCTTCTTTTGACAATTCAAGATTTGTTCCATTGAGGGACGGAGGTCGGAAATTGTCTACTTTATATCGCTTGGTGAAGAGAACAAGTTCGGTTTTAGTAGGTTTGACCCCTAGACCGTTTCTTTCTGCCCACCCTGCCAAATCGTTAAGTGCAGAATTGATTGTAGAATCTCACTGACCATGGAGGGGAATTTCCCCACGACCAGAATGACAAAGTCGTCCGCATAAGCAACGACCTTAGCGGCTTTCGATGTACGGAGCAGGAATTCGTTTAGCACGAGCTTCCACAGTAGGAGGGCTAACACCCTCCCTTGAGGTGTGCCACGTGTGGCTGTTTTCCTTACTTCTGATGTTCCTAAGGAGCCATTGATATTTCTGGTGCTCAACATATTTTCGATCCAGAAAGTGAACATTGGGTCCAGTCCTACGGCCACTATGGAGCAGTGTATAGATGCCAAACTAACATTGTTAAATGCGCTTTCTATGTCCAAGAAGGCTGCCAGCGCATATTCCTTGGGATTCAGTGCTTGCTATATATATACATACTCCCAACAACCTCGTGCAGGGCTGTTTCAACCGACCTACCTTTACGGTAGGCATGCTGAGCCTCGCTGAAGCTCCCAGGAGTAAGGCGTTGTGTGACCTGCCGACTCAGAAGCCTCTCCATTATTTTGAGAAGAAATGATGAGAGACTGATGGGTCTAAAATCTTTTGCAGTGCTGTGGCCCGCTTTTCCTGACTCGCCCTATAGATTGTCGTTAGCCAGGGGGTTGCCGTGGCGCTTTCCCGCTGTAGCATGGCTGGAAAGATTCCATCCGGGCCCGGAGATTTGTAGGGTTGAAAGGATCTGATAGCCCAAGCTACTTTATCTGCAGTTATGATTTCGTTCACTGGACTGCCTTGCCTGTGGGTACTAGTGTGTTCTGTCACAGGAGTTCCTGTGTCCCCTGCGTCATCGCAGCCAGGGAAGTGGACGTCCATAAGGTGTTCCAGTGTTTCAAGGCTGCTTTCTGTGTGCCCTCCTCCACGCGTTTTCAGGAAACCGGGAGGAGCCGAGTTTTTTGAGAGGGACCTTATGTTGTTATGTTCAATAGAACACTGGCATGGAACAATCATATTCATAACACAATAGGCAAAGTACATGAAACTTTAAGAGCAGTATGGAGTAACAATATTTCACAAAAAAAACATATGGTTGTTACCTTTGATAATAAAATAAATAAATAAGAAAACAGCCCTATATTGCCTTTGGGACAAGGGAACTCTTCATTCTCATGCAGATTTCCAAATCCTCCATTACCAACATAAATAGGTTCATCGACAAGTCTAAGTTGTTTGACGAAACTATCAAATCATTACAGAAAATATCAAGGATTCCAGATAAGGTGTATCAAAATGGGGCTCTAAGCGCTAATTACGCGCTTGGCAAGTGTCCGTTCGACGCTTCAACCGACAAACCATCCAAGCCATATCTAATTATATCCCACCTTAACTTCGGCAAGCAGAGCTACTCTCCACTTGTCAAAAATTCTAAGGAGGTTTGCAGTTATGTACATATGTACATATCATAAGTTCGCTCAAAGGCGGCAAGCAACGTGATGTTAAGCGCTCTCAAAGGATTACAAATGCGGCAAACAACCCCTCTCCAGCACCTGACACATATGTATGTATCTACATACATACTTGTATGTACATACATGATTGTAAATAATCTCCTGGCGCATGGGACTATACATGCAGCGTTGCCAGGTTGACGTTTTTAACGTCATTTGGACGTTTTTTGTATCCTGTTGGCGTTCGGACGATATTTGTGTAAAAAATTACGTTTTTTAACTTCTCAGTAATTTTTCTCTGTTACTAAATCTTGTAAGTAGAACTGATGTTGAATTATTTTCTTAATAAATCTTTACAAACTTTGTTTTTTTGCAGCAGCTTCTTCAAAAGATATTTTTCTTTGGACACAGACGACGTAAATATGATGCAAACCAAGCGTACGCGCACATTTTTGGATTCTTGGCTGGTTTTGTAAACACTTGAGGTTAAGAGGCTTATTGCGATCTAAAAGCCAAATCAGGAAGAGCTGATCTACTGCAACACGCACGCTCACAAAAGCAACCAAAAAAAACTGTAGCAGTATAAAAAGACATAAAAAAGTA